>NC_141032.1:27417500-27717500 GCF_052040795.2 Danio rerio
AAGATCGCATGAGTGTTAATACAGTTAGTTATTTGCCCACAGGATCATTGTTGCACAGTCTTGCTGCTGTTTACTGCATTGGTGTTTTTGACAAATTAGGATTGCTCTGATTTATTTAGATTTAAGCTAGGTAAAAAACAGATGTGTGGATGCTAAAATGACATGATCAACTATTAAAATAATTATGAAAGGTGGAAAACATATAAACTTTGTTTTTATTTGGGGTTTTTTCCACTGTTCTCGAATTGCAATTTTGTTCGCTAATTTTTAAATCGTTTTTATTTCTTGATATATGCTTCTTATTACATTATGAAATATAGTGGAGCATATTGCATTTCCAAATGCATGCTCAAATGATCCAAATAAAGACGCAAAAACAATGTGCCAAAAAAGGATTAATTTGAGATTTTTAAAAAGTATGAACAGATTCAGGATAAACAGTAATGAATAACATGCTGTATTATTCATGCCAGACCAGTAGTTAGCGATACAACTTTGTAAAGCAACACATAAAAAACGTAAATACATTTATGATTCCCATATTCCGCCACTGTCATTTTGGGTGTGGGAAGTATATAAATAAAATAAAAGATATTTTAGTCAACAAGCACTAATCAATTTAAAGTTGCAATGTGAAACAGAAACTTTGGCTTTTTAAGGCCAAAATTCTGCTGTTGTGTAAATGAGTGGCACAAGTGCATTAAAAGTTCAGGTTGTTGTCGAAAACGACGTAAGAAATGAGATGCAAAAAAGAGTTTGAGGACAAAACAGCATCTGAACACTGTGAACCAAAATGCTGCAAACACCAGTAGATAATCAGCTGTTCACATGTAAGAACACGGTGCTGTGCTTCACTCGGTGCATAAATTCATTTAACTAAACCGCACCCTTTGTAATTTGATAATCGCTCCAAGCCACATCAGGATTTTGGCTTTATTTCTATTAATCGTGCATTGGTTCAAGATGCTTGTTCCCATGACTCTCTCTGGTCTTCAGTGGTATCGATTGCGCTGCATCTGTATTCATCTCACTCTGTGGTCTGATTAAGACCTGGACCGTTTACACAGCAATAAACATGACCTGACAGCACTACCTCACGGTTAACACACAAACTCTACGCACATTATAGTAACTGCCAAACCGCAATCAGAAGCCATCTGGACAATTTCTTGGACCAAATCATGTCATGCACACTTAATTACAGAACGTTTAACATTAGCACAAAAGTCAATGTTAAATCCATAATTAAAACCACAAATCAGTTATAATCATAACAAATATTAACAAATCAGTAATACACACAGTCAACACAAAACCAGACAATTCATAGACATACAAATTAAAGACTGATATTCACACATTTTTCTATTTTTCTTAAAGGTGCTGTATGTAAGTTTTCGACTGCTCTAAAAACTGCCAAATAATGCCATTCAAACCATCTTCTGTAGCTGTATTCATATCACAATATTTATTGCAGAAAAATAAGATATCACAATATATCAGATTTTAAAATATTAAAATGTTAAAATGTTAAAATATTGGTGTCTGTGAAGCAGCAAGTCCAGAGACCGTTTTGTACACCATGATTTATATAAAATTGACTTCATAAACAAATATTTTCTCAATTCAAATGAGTAGCGGTTTGAACCTGGAAACAGTATTTCATATGTCATGAGTCATGACTTGACAAGCGCATTGCACCTTTAAGTTTATGAGTAAGATATTATAAACAGATTGCCGTCCGTTAATGATCAATTGCAGCGTTATGGGTGTGACATTTGCTGTGAAATCTCAAAACCTAAACTGACAGAGGAAGTATATGTTATCATTATATTGAAACATCCATTTATACTTTCCAAAATAAATAACCACAGAGTTTTGGGAGCAGAAAAATATCAATCTGTTACCATTTTTTAGATTTTAAATGAGGAAAATAACCATGCGTTATGGATGTGACGAAAAAAGTTAGCAAGTTCACAGTATACAACATACTTTGTAGAAATTCTGTGAATTAAACTACACAACCCAAAAGAAATAATGCTAATCTAAAGGATAAGAGTTGGCTCGCTATAGAACAAATATGATTGTTTTATAAATTAATAATAATATTAATAATAATAATAATAAACTATTTTATTTTATTTTACTTTACTTTACATTTTTGCATTTACAAGGAAAATTTTTTGTTGGATGTGACACCTCTCTGTGTTATGGATGTGACGGATGTAAAATTCCAACTTGTGTGACTTTTGTAAATTAAATATAATATTGAAAACATTGACTGAGACATTGAGTATTTTTAAAGCACTGTGAAATACAAGCCTGCGCAAAAAAAAGAAAAAAAAGAAACGGTTTCGCTATTTTGCCGAAAACTAATTTTTTTTTTTCCATGGGAAGGTTGACATTTCATCACCTTAGAATTATAAGGTTCTATCTGACATTTTTGTCAAAATTTTGTTTTTGACATATTCTTATTAAATGACAACTTATTTACATTGTGGGATGTTTTTTTTTTATAAGTTGTTTACATTAAGACTTTTTATTTGAAAAACAAATATTAAACACATGTTTGCTATATGGAATGCAAAAACTTTGAAGCTCAATATCTCAAAATCATTCAGAACGCAGATAAAACCTTGTTATTCCAAGGTGATGATTTGCATGGAACTGCTCTAATGCAAAGACGCTTCCATCTAAAAACATGGATTTTAAACTGTGGTCAAAACTGACAGGAACTACCTGTACAATTATTTTATTGCACACCCACCCAGCCAATCAGAGTCAAGATTTTCAACAGACCATGGAATAATAATTTGGGGGGAAAAACAGCGATAAATCACATTTATAAAATCACAGCTCTAGCAAACCTCAAAATTAATCTATGCTTTTTCACTTAAATACTGACAGATTTAGACAAAATAACATAGAATGAAGTATTCCAGTATTCAGTACAGTTGAGAAAGCTTAATAGTATCACATTTATAAAAATGTATGCATTCTTAATACAATACCAATTACAAGACGTCCCCAGTATGATTTTTTATGCATGATTCACAAGTGCAGTGTACACTGAATACAGTCTTTTGTATAGTGTGCTCTGAATGTTTATACTGCTCACATACTGCAACAAACATGAATATATCTTCCAGTGAGAATAATAAACTTGAAGCAATGTTAATGTTATTTCGATTATAGCCTTTAAACAGAAAGTAACACAAGTCTCAGGTGACCTGAATGTGTCTGTGAAGTTTTATTCATATATCATTTATTATACTCAGCAGCAAATGATCCGTTTTGGGCAGATACTAAAACATTCTGCTTCTCAGCCCACTCTTCCTCGACAACAGCGATTTGAAGTTTGGATGAATATACAGACTTTTTTTTTTTTTAAACAACAAAATGAATAAATCTTTTTAAAGAGTCATTTCATTCGAGTAGAATATGATGAAATGATACATGTTGATCGCCATAACTCCTTATGCAAACATTGATTATACTTTAAATAAGACAAAACTACAGCAGCCAAGGCCAAATGATACGAAACTCAAATGATTAATCCATTGCTTACCGTAGCTAGTAGGGGTGTCACGATTTCGATTTTTAAAAACAAAAATCGATCGAAAAACGAAATCGATCGAAATTTATGCTCAATTGCGATTATCGAATCAAAAAAAAAAAATCGTCGATGCTGCCACATGCTGCCCCCATGTCACGTCAGCTTGTCTTGCCAAGCGGGAAAAAACAGGCTTGTTGAAGTGCTTGTTAAACTGCAGATACAGGAGACCCGTCGAAAGAGCTTAAACCCTCTCCTCTTTCAATGAAGTGTGGAAGCATTTTGGATTTCCAGTGAGGTCTGTTGACAACGTTCGTGTTGTCGACGAAAAAACAGTTTTGCAAGCTCTGTTATGTACGTATTAGGGTTCGTCCGATAAACAACACCGGCATCGCGATCCTCCGCCCGCCCCCGTTGCAAATCTGCTCGCGAAAAGTACACACTCAGGCCCTGTTTACACTGTCTTTGTTTTTAAATGGCATTTTAGAACGACAACGATTTGACATCCACAGTGGCGTGTAGCATTTCTGAGCAGCCCTCCTTCCTCTCTACCTCTGACACACACACACACAGACACAGACGCACACACACAGCCATGGGCTCGAGACAGCGGGTCCAGGCAGTCAGAGGATCAGTAGACTGCTTCAATCTTTCACTCACTTGTACTTAGTCATTTTAGCGAACACCTCAGATACTGTTGGTTGGTTCCTGTTGGTTGTGCGTCTTTTTTACAGACGCCATTATAACGACACAGATCACTGCCTATTTACGAGTCCCGCAGAAAAAGTGATTGACAGGTGGTAATTATGTGTATCTTGCCTTTATTCATTTACTGTATGATTTGTTTATGGGTAAAACAAAGACCTCGCAGGTCAGGTAGTTTAAACGGTAGGCTACAAATAATTAATTGGTCTTTAATTAATAATTATTCATAATCGAAAATCGAATCGAATCGTGCGTTTAGAATCGAAAATGTAATCGAATCGAGGATTTGGAAGATCGTGACACCCTTAGTAGCTAGGTGTTCAAACTATGTTAATTGTTTGTTGAGAATCTGTGATTTGATTTGTTTTATTTAGTATCTGGCAATGAAACATTAAAATACAAATGGTTTAATGCACATGCAGTTCCATGTAGGTAGCTAATGCATGTTACTATGGAGTTATTAGATATGCCTTTGTGCACGCAAGAGAGAGAGAAATCATGTGTGCTTTTAACTGACACTCTCTCGCAAAATCTCCATGTGTCTTAAAGCCTTGTCATTTCAACAGTTAGATAGGAAATCAAGTTTTGGGGCTTTCATAACAGAGGAACTTTTTAGTTCCTAGAACTACTGACAGATATACCAGTTTTTGGCATGCTCAAACTGCAGGAACTGGGATTTTAGTTCTGGGAATGACATTTTTGTGAACTACATTAGCTTCTAGTACAGAGCAAGGTCTAATCTAGTACGATAGGAAATACAGTAACGCAAGTTCCATCTTCATTATCACACTGTAACACAGTAAACAGCTTCAAACACAAAGTCGTCCATTCTTTAGCTTTTGATTTAGTTGAATGCAGTGATTGATGTCGCTGTCAACATCACTTTGAGATCACACAGTTGACATCACCTCAGAGTTCCCACTGACAGTGCAACCAGCAAAACTGGACAAGGGGAAATTAGTTCACAAGGAGCCAGGCCTGGTGGATAGTTCTTATGTCTGAGTTCCTGTAACTAGTTCCTGTAACAATGGTGTGGTAGTTAACTCTTATTGACGCTCTTTAGAGAAGATGCTTTGAAACTTCCAGCATTTTTTACTTCTCAAACAGTGATATTATGTTCTAAAGGTAGTCGAAAGTATAACAAATATATCCTCTTTTATCAGACGGCCAAAGTTAGAGCGATTTTAAGAGACACTCATGACCAAGATATGAAATTGTTCTGAAAAGCATTATTTGTTGTAAATTTGAAGTATTACAGTGGTGTATGTGAGGCATGTTTGTGTACCTGAGTGCCAATGAGCAGGTAAGGGATGTTTGGTGCATATTCCTGCAGCTCAGGGACCCATTCCTCTCTTACATTCTGGAAGCTGGCCGGATTGACCACGGAGAAGCAAATGAGGAAGACATCCGTCATAGGATAGGACAGGGGTCGCAGGCGATCATAGTCCTCCTGTCAGAGCAGAGGACACTGGGTTAAAACAAGTACAGAGCCCTTTTTACTGTTCATAAGGTCAAAACCGAATCAGGAATGCAGCCAAGTGCTGTCAGAAATACGTTGAAGGTTTCTGTTTTGCAGTGTGTCTTTTGAAGCGCTGAGCTAGTCAAAAACATGTTTGATTAGGTGAGCCCTTGGGCATTTGGAGACATTTGAGTTAGTTAGATTAGCCGCTCAACATGAAAATGAACACAACAGAACAAAGATAATAAAAAATGAAATAAACAGCACTTTATGCTTTCCGGGGGAATCTAACAATTTTGAGGTACAGAAATAAAATGATCAAATCTAAAATTTCACGATATAGTCTTCATTTTCTAAACAAATAATCTTTGTAAAAGTGGTATATTTTATAATTTAATTTTATAATAAACACTATTAGTTTACAGTTAAAATTCACAATGACTCCACAAATCATGTGCACTGCACTGTGCAAAATGCACACAATTGTGCTACACAACCGCTCATGTTGTCCCAACACAAATCAGATAAGTTAATGTAACATATTTAGGTGGATTAAACATAAAACAGTTACGTTGTCCAAGAAAAGTCTCAAGAATTGTGTGGATTCAGCTCATTTTAATTAAGTAGTTTGAACAAGCAGCATAATCTTTTTTCCCTTTTTAATTATAATCCCAACATGACATTGCAGATCCTGCGATGTGACAATTGCAGATTCAAACATTGCAATATCGATGCTGAAACAATATATTGTGCATCCCTACTTCAATTATTATTTAGTTACTAGTTCTAAGTTTTTTTTGTTTTTGCTTTTTTGTTTTCAATCATCTCTCTACAAAATATTCCATAAATAGTTTCTTTTGCTGGCCCAAACATGACTATAAAATTTGTTAGATTTAGATATTCTAAATGTTGACTGAACTGAAAATATAAATATTTGTAAAGTATAAGTTTGCTAAGCTAAAAGACCCTTTTCACATTTCCGGTTTCCATTTTCAGAGGAGAGAATAACGTCAAATTAACTCAGCTCCATAGAAGCTGCAGTAGAAACACCTCACATAAGTGGTAATTCTTTTTTTTTTTATTTGATGATATAATACATTCATAAATGCATACCAATTTAAAAAAAATAATAATAAAATAAAATAAAAAATATTTAAAAAATTCAAGGATTTAAGATTATGATGTTCGTTAAATGCGTGTTGTAAAAAGGGTCTGATGAAGATGTCTTTTTCATCTAAGCTTGTTTTTGCTCTTCCAACATTTTATTTTTTGGTCTTTTTTTTTTTACATAGGCCTAGTATATTTTTCATTTTATCACTAACTTGTTTTGATGTTTTAAATGCAACCTTTGTTTGAAATACATCGTATTTAGGGCTGGGCGATTAATCGAAATTGACATTGAGAACCTATAATCGATCTAATTTTTCCAGGTCAATTTTTTCCAATTACTTTCCCTACCATAGAGTCACATGACCCCGCTCTATTAAAGCTAATTTATACCCATTATATAATGATTTATACTTATTATATTATTCTGATATTATACTTTTGCCGAGCGCAAGCGTTCGGTCAGGCGCAGCCTTCTCATACCCGTGCATCTCTCAAAAAGAATTTAACTACATGTCACAACGACACGTAGCACAAGCTTTGTGATTAGACGGTTTGGTAGCAGTGATGAGGTGGGTGGCACGGAGAGCCACATTTTAGGCAATGTGTGTTTTAATTTCAGTTGTTCAGCATTGATGTTCAATAAATAATCATAAATAGTAGACAGTGTTTCCTTCAATAATTAAAAAATCAAGTACTGCACCCTTCATTCAGAAATCTCTCACTTGAAATATGTGAGCATATTTATTGTACAAAACCTGTCAGTGAACTATGAGGGCAAAAACATAAAATAAATAAATAAAATTGAATCGAAATAGAGTTAAAATGTTTAATCAATTGAGATTTTGATTTTAGACCAAATCACCCAGCCCTAAATATATTTGTAGATAATTTTATAATTTATTTATTTATTTTTCAAATAGCTGGTTACCACATATAGTTCTTTGAATCACAAAACTGCAACAGAATCAGAACTGGCTGCCTTCGTGAAAACCCTATCAGAAACATTTATGTTAATAACTTATTCGAAAACAATTTTGCTTTGAATACAAACTGTCATTTTCTTCTCTTCAAATCTTAACTAATAGCATCCAGCACTGTATTAAATCTCTGTCTACAAATACTCTGCAATGGAACATTATCAACAATCACTTAAGCAGCAACCACAAATTACACTGACCCTAATGATCGAGCAGAGATTAATATGATTTAGATTATGACTCGTGGCCAATAAATCCATATTTCATTCAATAGCGTTTCCTGTGCCTCCCCATTCGTCCTCTAAAACGGCATAGGCATCGACATGTCCTCTGGAAACCAGAAACCCCAGACGCTACAACAGATAAGCCTGGATTTACAAAGAACATGTGACTGATATTTTGGGAGCTAGTTTTTTTTTTTTCCTGATGTGTATGTTTGTGTCTCCACATTCACTATGTTTGTTTGTATGCAATCACCCATGGCTGTTCTTTATAATGAGGGTGTCTAAAACTATTACAGCATGTGCCTCAGGCCATGTGTTGATGTATAAACATTACATTTGTGACAGGCAGAGTTCTGGGCTTCCAGAAATGAAACCTCAGAAAAGTAGAGCCGGAGTCTCTCAGCTTCAGAGTTTAATTTACCGTGACGTCTCTCATCTGGTAGCACCTCTGTGTCTGAACCAAGAGGGATGTTACAAACAACAGCAGACACAAGACTACTATGAGTGAAAAAGTATTTCAGAGTGTTTCTCTTTATCTAAACCTGCCTTTTGTGGCTAAATAGTATAGAAACTTTAAAATTAAGCAGCTTTCTCTAGGTCAAAGCAGTACATTTTCACAAGCAAATGGATCAATCTTTATACTTACATGACAATCATAAGTAACCACTGATTAACTGATGATTTTTTAAACAGTTTGTATTTATTTTAAGCAAGAAACAATAAAATAAAATAATTAGTACATGGATTAAAAAAAAAAAAAACTTGAAAATATATCTAAAAGTCAAGCATGCTAAATAATCACTGCATTTTATTTGAACAAAGACATTTATGCACCAATCGCAGTTTTGGATCTAAATTTACATTAAGGAATTTAAATTTCAAGTAAAAAACAAATCACTTGCAAAATGTTACATAAAACCCATTCACAATACAAAAACAAAAAAAGCCATCCTTTCACTATAGAAAACTAGTTGATACATTATTGTTCTTGACAATAATGTAACACAAAAATTGCTACGTGTAATGCTTCATCTGATGAACAAAAAATGATGCTATACATTTTCCAACACACTAGATGAGATTTCTTCACACACACACATACTGTACACTATACCTGAAAAAAAGTTTTAAGTTTTAGGAACAGCAGATAACTTGACTTCTAGTTGATCATTTGGTATCAGAAGTGCCTTATATGAAAGGCAAATTCCTCTAGATTACGCTTTTTTAACCAAAATATAATATGATCATGCCTTGATTTTTAATTATTTAATTAGGACAGTAAGGTCTGGCTTTGCTTGGACAAAAGTCTTGTCACCCCCATACTGATTATAACCACAAACCATGATTTTTCTTTCACCAAACTAGACTGATTTCTGTGAGAATCTCGAGTCCATGCAGGTTTCAGTAGGTCTTCTGCAGTATTTGTGATGATTGGGATGCAGTTTAACAGAGGATTCATCAAAAAAATCTATCTTCTAACATTTTTCCTAATGATCAGCTAGAAGTCAAGTTATTATTTGTTGCTCTTACAACTGGAATCCACGACAATACTTTTGTCAGGTAGTGTACATCTGCTTATCTCTCACTATTATAAAACATTTGTTTTGGCATAAACCTATTTGCAGCCCAGCGCTCTACATGAAGATCAAATGAAACGATTGAGGTGAGAAAACATCAGTTAAGGAAGTTTTTTAAAATCACAGTTCTTTAATTCTAACTTCTTTAACTCTTATGAAGTCACATCATTTTGATTTATAGCTCTCTAATTTATTAGCTTAAACTACACTTTGATTTTAAATTGAAAATTAACGTTAGTAAATGACTGACATTTTTACTGCTTTCAGAAAAAATTATCTCAGTCCACAGTATGCACCCTAAATTGCATGATATGTGACTATGCTGTACAAGCTGTAACATAATTAGACGTTTGTTATTTTGTTTTGTTTTTTAAGCTGCGTTGGAAAGCAACCAAAATGCAATGTCTGTCTGACTTTGGACATTGACGTGGGCGTGGTGTTGGGCTCTGACATCAACCCAATTTTAAATTTCCAAACTAAATGCAACATCCCATGATGTTGGGGTACAACGTCGAGCTGACGTCATGTTGATGTCCTATGCCTGCTGGGGGGTTTCTGTTTACTCACATTTGACCCAAACAGAACAAAACAAATACATTTGAATAGATTTGCTCAAAGAAGGCAGGGCCTTGAAGCCACACCTACTTATTAAGATATCGTCACAGACCAATGAAAGCATTAAAGGGTTAGTCTATAAAACTTTCCAGCAATTTGATTTAATTTAATTTATTTTAAACACTAACTTCCTTTTTTTAAAATAATGCCACACCAGTTTATTAATTTTCATTCAAAATATATCTGTGACTATAGGATGGGTCATAAGAAATTTTGGGAAAGCTCATTGAAAACAAGTTTGCACAACATGGCTAGACAGTCACTCATCCATCAAGAAGACTGGCGAGAGATATAAAGCCTCTGTTTTTACTTGCAACTGTCAATGTTTCAAGGCCAAATGTGCCGTTCTGTGGCTGAGATATGAACCTGCGATATACAACCTTATGAATTACAGCTGAAACTGTTTGCTTCTGCTGTCGGGAGATTGTCCTGTCCCTGCCACTTGACAGAACAGGATTTGTTGCAGCATAACCTGACTAACCAAAGCTGAGCAGGTGCATCTGTGGTGTAAGTGAGACTGTTGTGTGAGTGTGTGTCGGCCTGTGAACCGGCTGTGTTATAAATACACTTGCTGGCCATCCACTGGCCTGTTCAAACATTCTGCAGGGGGCAGGGTAGGAGGAAGGGTATTATTTACAGCTGCCCTTTGCCAAAACTGAATGCAGAATAAGCCAACACATCATCCAACCACGTCTCCTGCATATCTCATGCTACCTCCAGAGAACACACATTTAAAATGGGTTTATGTCCACGTTGGGGGCTCATTAACGAAATGTAGTAATGTTACGAACTGAACTTAGAGGGTCAAATGTGAAATTTACCAGGCACTTATGTTCTTTTTAGGTTGAGAATGAGATAACACTGGATCAAACAATCATGTGAGTTTGGGGCAATAAAGATAGTGTATCTGTTCAAACAATGAAAGATTAGGGAAATTGATTTTTAGTAGTGGATTTTTTAGGGCTCCACATTAGACTTAACATGACAAATATATCAATCATTTAAGTAAAAAAAGCACATAAAAAGACGTTGACTGAACATTAATTGATATAGTGTTGTACAATTCATTTTTTCTGAAGTCAGCTCTTAAATAAGCTTTTCAATATGTGATATTTGCACTCAAAATTGCTTTACAGGGTATTTTTATGTCTTTATAGGGCCATTTTTGCTTTTCCATCTGCACTAATTACTTAAAAGTGTCATCAAAATATTTGCAAATTCAGGTATAATATTAAGACACTCTAGAGCTGTTACCAGTCAAATAAAATTAGTATCCCATCAACAAAATCATCTAAACTGTTGCATCTTAATACCTTTGTTTAATGAAGCTTAGAAGTAGAAAAAAAAAACATTTACCTTAAAAACATACTTCATAATGGCCATAATGATCATAACGGTCATTCTGACCATTTATATTAGACTGTACTGGATTTAATTTGTCACTTTATATTGACATTCAAAGCTTCTATTGCATAGGTCTCAAACTTAATTCCTGGAGGGCTGCAGCTCTGCACAGTTTTGCTCCAACCTACCACTAGCCACAGTTAATAAAACGTTGATGTACGATGATACATATATATATATATATATATATATATACATACACACACATACACACACACACACACACACACACACACTGCATCTATATCTTATATCTATATATATATATATATATATATATATATATATATATATATATATATATATATATATATATATATATATATATATATATATATATAGTTTTTTTCTTATTTTATTCAGGCTAGAATAAAAGCAGTTATTAATTTTTAAAAACTATTTTAAAGACAAAATTAAAAGCCCCATTAAACAAATTTTTTTTTCAATAGTCTACAAAACAAACCATCGTTATACAATAAATTGCCTAATTACCCTAACCTGCATAGTTAACCTAGTTAAGCCTTTAAATGTCACTAGAAATGAGTAACTAAAACTATTATGTTTAGAAATGTGTTTAAAAAAAAATCTGCTCTACAATAAACAGAAATTTGGGAAAAATTTAACAGGGGGTTTAATATATATTCTAATATATATATATATATATATATTCAGTTATTCACCCATTTCTTATTCAATCCATTTTTTTTTTTGAGCAAAACAAAGTTAGTATTAGCATATTAGAATGATTTCTAAAAATGATTTGACACAGTATATATTAAAATGGTAATAATAATTATCTTTAAAATCTAATTCTTGTCATTGTTTACATCTTTTTTATGATTAACACAAATGAAAATATTTCCTAGCAAAAACTTCTAGCAAATAATATCCATGGCCACATATTTCCTTCGATGGAGGTCAGTGATAGTTATCGTTTATGATGATTAATGTTTCCAATGTTTCCAACTTCTGACTTTTTGAAAGTTTAGGCCTAAACACTTGAGGGTGAATAAATAATAAGTAATTATTTATTTGTGGAGGGTGAAATATCCTTTTGCATAACAATATCATATTTGTATGCAAACCCAAAAAATAAATAAATAAATAAATAAATTTGAGAATAAACCTACACATTACATCTTTTAACTAATCTCAGAGAAACATGCTGATGTGTTTTTGCCATTCAAAATGTAATCTCAATGCAATAAAAACTACACCGAAACTGCCAAATCAACCCACAAGCTACTCATAATTTTAAGCAGTTTCTGCTACATTGCTTTCTATTGTAGCATAAAGACCCAGTTGAGCTCAAACCGCCTGCTTTACTGTCTCTTAATGAAACTAAAGCACATTTTGATTACGGCCTTTGAAAACCAGTCGATTAAATAGGTTTTTATATCAGTGCTTCATTCCCTTTAAAACGCCCAGTGATGGCTTATCGTGATCCAGAGCTTGTTAATAATGAAACATGTGACATTTCTATGAAAACTGTGTGTGTGTGTACCTGGTGTGTATGTGAGCGCCCTGCTCTTTTGAGAGCTGAGGGAAATGGATTTAAAAAAAAGAAAAAGCGAGTCTAATGCAGTGAACCTGGAAACACCCTTCTCTGCTGCCGTCATTACCATCCAGATTCTCCCTCCAGCTGATACCACTGACAGCTTCTGAAATCACGCATTTCTCCTGGGCATGAACACTGTGACAATACAGTCAATTGTACAGTTTCTGCTTCATACATAGTACTGTGTAAGACACTTCTTGTCTGTGTGTCTCTCCTCTTTGTTTCTTAGAAAAGCAAATATCTGATATAGGATGGAGGAGGACTATCAGGCATTTGTTATGCGTTTCGAGATGCCTAGTCACTGTCCTTTATTTGCTATATATGTCATTCTGACGTCTTCGGCTTAAAGTGGTTTATAATTAGCATGATTAAACATTGTTTAATACATACTTATGTGTGTAAATATTGTAAATACATGCAAATGCTATATTGTTTAGAGGTTTGAGGTTGGTAAGAATTTTAAGTGTTCTTTTGAAAGATGTATTTTGTGCTCCGCTCTTAATATTGATTGGGTTATATACAGTATGCATGTGTGCTGCAGTTTTGCTCTCTGGCTCTTTAAATGCTTGTGCTCTAGTTTTTATTATTCCTCAGATGGAATAATCATTTCTAAAGAGACGTCAATGATATGGTTCCTCTGTGCAGTTGTCATTATTATTGTGATGTGACTCTGCTGTTCTATTAAATATTTTATTTGTTTAAATCTGTATCTTAGAGCTATTGTTACAGCAGTTCTCACTGATATGAATTGGTATTTAGAATGGGAAAGAACATTTGTTTTATTATTTTTTTAAATACACAAATACTATTTAACATAACAGGTTTCTATTTTGTTTTTATTATTATTTAAATGATTTCTGTGATGGTAGAGCTAAAGTCATTGGCGCCACATGTTTTGTTTGGTGGTTGTTTTGTTTTTTTCTGTCAAAATTTTTAAAATATATATTTCTTTCTCTTTCTTTTGCAATGAAAAGAACATGCAACAGCCTAGTGGTAAAGTGTACTGACTAATACAGTACTGAAGTGCTCACAGTGACCCCAGTTCAATTCCTGGCTCGAGTTCCTGAAAAACTTATGCGCATAACTGAGTAGGATAAACTTTTAATTTAATAAGAAAAGATGCACATAAATTATGATGGAAACACTTTTACCACAAGAACTCCAGCATGTGCATTAAAAAAAAGGTCATGTGATTTTGTTAAAAGAGATCATGTGATGATGAAAATGTGTGTGAATGGACAAACAAGCAGGCCAAGCACATTGCAAAATATCTGAAATGTTGTTTTGGTCATTATTAAACGCCTTACCGTTTCAATGTTAGTATTATCATATTACAAATGATCTCCAGAATCAAGAGCGTCCATGCTTCACGTTTGACACCATCAAAGTCCACCACGCGTTTACTGCCTGTTAGAATTGCTTTGTGAGGCGCGAGTCATTTATTAGATGAAGAACAGATTGACGCAGCTTCTCCTATCGCAGCAAATTCCATTTTTACTGTTTATAATAGCCGCCAGTTAATCAGGAAGTGACGATTTTGTACGCTTTGACTTGTTAGATGGAAACGCTGCTTTATTTGCACGTCTTTAATGCAATAATTCAGTTTTGCGCATAGAGTTCATTCGCATTTTTGGATGGAAACTTAGCTGTTGAGGCACCTTTTTTGAATGATTTACTAACTGCTGTGACCATTTTGTGCATTGCTTATGCGCAGTGTGCTTGCAGTTGAAAAAAAGGCAACTCTGAGTGGAAAAGGCTTGTTACATCAGTCATGTTTTTTAATTCTCCAATCAAATAAAAGCAGAGGCGGGGTTTCCGTTGAGGTGAATGCAGTGTTTGAGTTGTCACAACTATAGAGATTTTTGAAGATGAAGGACAGACTTGTGGTTGCTATCTGGAGTTATCCGGTGCTGTATGACTCACAAATCCTGAGCTTTACAATAAGATTAAATACTAAAATTATACTAATATCAACAGCAACACTCGTGCACAATAACAAGCTGATTCAGTCGTTGTCTAGTGACATAAAGGGTGCAACGCACTTTTAATTGCAGTGTGCCTTGCGTTTTTGGAATGGAAAAGCATGTTCGGTGTGACTGGCCACTAAAAATATACAGAAAAAAAAAGAATATGCATCTAACTGAAGTCATAAAACTTAAAATTGCAATGATAAAATGTTAACAGGAGTTAAACAAAAAACTGTTTTAACTGTATAGTTTTAGAGTTTTCTTAAAGTTTGTAACCATTATAATATCAATATATTACTATTAATAATAATAACAATAATACTTTGAGAGAACAATATTAATACAACTGTAATGGTATATAATATAATAAAATATATTTTTTGTGTTTACATTTTATTTCTCCAAAAAAAAAAACCTTTATATTATTATTTTTAAAACCAAAAACTTTAATATAACCATTTTGAATAATATGACAGAAAAAAAAAATGTTATTACTACAATTTGTTATTTTTTTTAGGGACATTTTTGTCTTGTAATTTGTAACTGCCTCCTGAATCATACATTTGTCAAGAATCATCATGACATAAGTCTAATTTACACCTTTTTTGTGTTTTCAGTCTATAAAGTTAAATAACCATTATCATGACACATCTATTATTTGCAATTTCAGTATTTTAGTAAATCATTTTCTGTCTGCTCCTATTTTCTGATCAACTCTGTTACATCTATTATAAATGGGATAATTATCTTTAAATTAAAACACTGACAGAAAAAGCATGTGACTTGTTAACGTTTAACTTGTTCTAGTTAAAGTAAGTGATTTAACTTCCTCTAGTGTGAAACTCTGGAAGGCATTGGGACATTTTCTTCTCTCATTAATTTGCATGTTTATGTGATGTTTTACAAACTAATTTCGAGAGCATGTGATATGATTGATAGCAGCTGGTCTATATCCGTAATCATCAGTAATCCATCCAGATTGATCCAAGCCTACAATAAACCGACCGATTTTACCCTACTGCCTTATCTTTGTTTTGGAAGAATCCCCCCTTCCACCCTATCTCCTTCTTTACCAGGGGGAGCTCTCGATCCCTGATCTCGGACCGCTTACAAGATAATTGACCAGGTTCAATTATCTCCGAGCTCAGAGTTCTCTACCAGGACAGCATGCCAAACCTGTTAAAGGCGTCAAGCAATATCCAAGTGTTAACTCCAATAGTCGACTCATTATTTGTCAACTCTCTTATTGTAATAGTAAATTTATCATTCCCTTTTAAAAACAATAATATGATGAATACACATAAATATTTGTTTTAGAGATGGCATGTGGTACTAGATTAAGCATCTTGAGCTAAAGCACAAAAAAAATGGAGGGAAATGTCAACTCTTTTATTATCAACTCTTTTTAGTGGTTTAAAACAATTGGGTCCAATTATTGCCAGATTATATCGTTTTGATGACAAGATACAGTATCATTGCCCTTGGTCATTTCCTTAAGATAACTGCAAGCATTAATGCCACTGGAGTAACAACAGCAGTTGCCATCGTTGATCTCATTTGAAGTAAGAGCTCATGATGACGTGCGGGTGTTGTAGTGGTGTCCCGTTTCTTAGGGGTACATTTTGAAGCCCTTCCACTTCACACACATTCCACCCACATTCTAGGGCCAAGAGCAAGGGGTAGGGGTAAAAAAAATTATTTGGGTTTAGGTCTTAGAAATAGAATCAAATGTTCCCCATCACATTTAAGCCTTTAAATTAATGGATCCAGTGTCCTGTTAATGATACAATTGTTGAATAGTATTCCAGTTTAAAGCAAATGAATTGTCAATGCTTGAATGTACCTACAATTCTGGAGTCATATAGTGCCATGTTGTGCATTCAGTGTTCGTCTTTGCTTTTATCACAGCACAATTTACAACACTGAGCTAATAAAGCAAACATCCATCCACCCAACCATTACTCAGAGGGTAACTGCCTTGCCCTTTTCTCTTCCCCTTGTCGTTCAGATCAGATTGTAATGGGTCTGTCTGTACTGAGCTCCTGTAAGATTCCCCCAGTCACACAGACGGATGGAGAGAGAAAGAGGGTTTTTACGCTGATGTTCCTATGAAACATTTATCTCCAGAGCCCCTCTGCTCTCCATTTACTGCATGTATGCATGTCTTCATACTCCTCAGTCGATCAGATTTATCTCTGTTTGTGTGTGTGTGATGGACTATATCTATTCTGAAGTCCATCTCAGTCTGCAAGTCCTCTGTATAATATGCAGAGATAAAGGTTATGTTAAAATGTTAGACCAGTTTCAGTTCTGATTTTACTGATTAGATAAAGAAATTGTATGTTTTTAGAATTATGTTTTATGTATAAAATGCTGTGAACCAGAGACTTGAACAGTCAAACTTCTTAATAAACTTAACAGAAAACCAGTGCAATGTATTGTATGTTTGATATTTAGTGCATTGCTAAAAGGTGCTGTTATTTTGGTGCTCCTTCTATAAAACATTTATGGTTACTATTAGCCTACTAATATGCTCAATGGAGATGACCATGTTGAATCACTCAATCAGTAGTCACTAAATTTGGCCAATATCATAAACTAATAGCAAATAAGATTGCACTTAAAACACATTTTCATTGCCACATTGCCAATTAATGGTAAATTGCAGTTATTGATTGATCAGATATATATATACTTTCAGTTTCACTATTACTGAATGACATCAAGGGTCACTAAAGAACTGAGTTATGCGTTTAGAGTTAAAACAATGATATCTAAAATAATGCAGTGTAAGTGACATCTGTGGTATTACATTATTTGAAGAAAATACTGTTTAAGGGAAAGTTCACGCAAAAATTAAAATTATCTCATTCTTTATTTTCCCTAATAGGGTTATAAATCTTTTTTTCTTCTACTATGGAAGTTAATGGGTACCAGCAACCAGCATTTTTAAAAATATCTTTAACTTGTTCAACAGAAAAAAAGAAACTCAATTAGGTTTTAAACAAGTAAAGGGTGAGTAAATGACAGCAGCATTTTATTTTCGGTGAAATGTCCCTTTAAGAGTTAAAGAGAGATTTCCATATCACTCGGTTCACACAGGTTCCTATTTTTAGTCAGTTTGAGTCGACCTCTAAACCTGAATGTCTACATTTTAGATGAGAAACATTCAGCACTTTCTCATTTTATAATATGTCTGAACAACTAGGACTTCTTGGAGACATTTTTCATATTTTATACATCGAAGATATGAAACAAGTGAATTTATTTTATATTTAAACCCTTGATCACTGTGGTTGTGTGGTTATACTTTTAGTAGTTTCTGCCTCAGATGATGATACATATGCCACACTTTTTGTTTTTACTCGTGCTTGTCCTCTGCTTGGTTCAAATATACAGGATTTCTGGGAGTCGGATGTGCAATAATCTTAATCAATTCGTCTATAAACATATCTGATTAGATGAAAAACATCTTTGGTTTACATTGATGACAATGATTATTAAGAGAGTATTATTAAAGTCTCACATAGTTAAGAATACTGCATGTTAACATTTTTTTTAAATGTCCAAGAGTCTGTTTTGGCCATTTAATTGGAATCTAAAAGAGATTTTTTAACAAGTATATGCCTACTGGAAATGAACCATTTGTGATCATTTTTACTTAACGGGATCAATTTTGATTGTTCACCCCCTCATGTCACTGCATATACAGTATGGGCAAAAAAGAAAGAACACAGCAAATTGGCATGTCGTGTTGAGTTTTCCAAAACTGCTTGCTGGAATTAAAGTGACAATATATTCTCAAAACAAAAGCGTTATATTGAAGTGCACACATTGTAAAAGGTGGGTAGCAGCATTCTTGGTTAAATTTATGTGCTTTAGTAAAAATGCCTGAGACATTCATAAATCTGTGATTTACTGCCTGCTCACCCACCTGCTGTTGTGAGGATAACTTTGTGATGATGAACCTTTAATAATCTGACAAAATGCTGGATTATTTGATATGTGATATTAAGTATTGATATATTTACTGCATAAATGCATATCAACTCATGATATCGACAAACAGCAACAGGTATCTTTATCTTTTAATATTTTCTAATAGCAGTGGAAAACATTTAAATAATATTCTGCCAATTTGTTCAAAAAAAAAATCTCTGAACAAAGTCACATCATGCTAAATTCCAATGTGTTTTGCTGATGGATCATTTAGGATATTTTTATGCTGTAAACTTCTACTTTTACTTTGTGAATGAATGATGCACTAGATTGCATGTAGAGCTATTAATGTGGGGATTTTTCACACCCCTAAATATTTCACGACACAAAACAAAATGTGATCGGTTGGTTAACTTGTCAGTAAGATTAGTGGGGAGTCCTTGACCATTCAAAGCAATTAAAGTTCCCAGACCACAAGTCTGAGGCCACTAGGGGGCGCATATTCACAACAAACAAAGGCGTAGTATGTTAGCCACTTTTGCCACTAAAGAGTACATATTCACAACGAACAAAGGCATATGCTGCATCCCAATTCGCATGAATACACTACGCCCTAAAAGGATGCACTTTTTTTGTGAAAGAAAATATATACTTTTAAGTGTGTAACAGACATACTACAACCTCATTAACATATTATTTTGTTGCTTGGTGATGATGAGTCCTGTCAATCACTTCACATTACCCACATTTACTTCATATTTAATTTTCTACATTATTGGAGAATTCGCCATTCGCAAGTCTTTCATGCAGAGAAATCTCCTTAAGTCTTTGGATAATTATGCATTTAGACGTTAATGTCCAAACTTGTCTTTTTTTGTATAAGAATTGTTGTTGCAGATAAAATACAACACAGAAACAGCTCTACAAAGATCTTTAGAGAAGTCTCTTTACTTGATGGTTGGTCTCGCCTGTCCATCATGTTTGTAGTTTATTTACACTTTTCACTCAAGTTGGTAGTTTTAATCGAATATACATCCAACAAGCAATGTATTGTGGGCAATATCAGCAGTTAGAGTATGGATGGTTCTACACTTCTACACCGAAAATAGTAAACCATTTGGGAACCTTTGGCATACTCTTTTCAACATACAACGATTTGGGACATACTAATTCTATTTTTAAACACTATTTAAGATGGATAGTATGCGATTTGGGACGTAGTTGTGACTGAGTGTGGAATCATGGGAGTTGTCATCTTTATTACATTGTATACGACTTATATATTGTATACGACTGCTGAAATCATGTATAGAATAAGGCTGAGAGCTACTGATGTGAAATTTCTCTGGATTTGAACATTCTTCAAAACATTTTGGATATTTGAAGTATATAAGTTTTTTACTTGTTCTTTCGTGAAAAACAAGTTATATATTGAGCCTTTTAAGTTGAATAATAAAATGTAAAAACAGAAATCTTAAAAATACAATCATACCACTGAATCCATCAAACATGATTCAAGAAAATCAAGATTTATTTTCCCTTATTGCCCAGCACTATTAGATGTATGGATTTGCTGTAGTGCAAGAAGTGGGTCAATCTGCAGTTGATAGTCTCTGCCGTTCGCACCTAACTCCTTACATAAGACAACAGGAATCAGAGAGAGAGAACGAAAAATCAGCAAGCTAAATTTACCCACAAGGCCCACTTATGCAAGTAGAAGACAAAGAAGAAAAGTGGGAATGTAATGGCTGGATGATTTTCCACAGAAACTTTTATATTCAGAATGTATTCGGCAGGAAAGGGACTGGAGAGAGGAATAAGATTAAGAGCGAAAAGGAGAAGCTCCTGTGCTATTTATCCAAAGAGAATAATTCATGTCTGTGTTTACTCAGACGATGCAGATTAATTGAAGCTTGCTGTGCGGTACAGTGAATAAACACACACACAGGCGGATTACTAAGCCCAGATGAAGCTCAATGCTGTCTTTTCTCTCTAAACTTCCTTCAGGAGTTGAAGCAGATTCTGGTTAGATGCTTTAGAGGAGACACGCTGCACCTGGGACTACATGCTGCTTAACTAGACCAAGTTAAACAAGCCACCTGATGCTGACATCTGAGGTGGGAGTAAATGCGGTCTGAAGGGATGCAATATATATCAGAGACCTTGTAGGCATCCGTCTTCTGCTATGATCTGGAATGTGATGGCATGTTTTTTCTAAATTGAAGGCTCTGACCTGGCACTGATGTCTGACTTTGAAACAGCATCCTCCTACTTGAACACACTCCTACAGGTCTGTATTTCCAGTGAGTGAGCCGTGGCTGTAGGTATCATTACATTGATACACACATTTGCTTACAACCTGCTGGATGGAATGTCGTTTGTGCCTAATCCGATTTACTTTGATAAGAAGAAGCTTCAAGAAATTGCTAGTTCTGCAAGCAATACAAAATACAAAATGCCAAATTCAACCTTGTCTTTCTTTCATTTATAAGGCCTGTCTATGTGGCAATGTGTTTTTCTCTTTTGCGTATTAGAAAAGTTTTGCATCCATACATGTATAGTTTCAAGAAATGTCTTCGTGGAAATGGGAAAAGTGGTTAAATGGAGTAATAAGTATGCAATGACTATTTGTGGTGCTGTAAACAAACATACAGCACTGCAGGACACATTAAAATGCAGA
The DNA here is from genome assembly GCF_052040795.2 of Danio rerio. NCBI lineage: Eukaryota > Metazoa > Chordata > Actinopteri > Cypriniformes > Danionidae > Danio > Danio rerio. The sequence goes on from NC_141032.1 coordinate 27,439,269, forward strand.
GAGCATGCATAAACAAAGCGATGATGACAAATGCCTATTCAAAAGCAGAGTTATTATAGTGCATTACCAGATTTTGTTTTAATAGGCTTATCAGCACCTGCAGCACAAACACATCTCTGTAGTCCACCGATGACATTTGGGGTTCTTCCTTGTTCCGGTCATGTATACCACATGATGGTGTTGTCATCATTTGCAAAAGTAATGTTTTGCCTATCCACAGTCATGTGAGCAGAGGCATTTTGAGATTTTTCCACTGCTGTATATTTTATACTGCTCTGGTGTCCTCTTAAAGTTTAGCATAGAGTGATGATATCAACTAAAACTACTAAATGAAATATCCATCACCACCCTGCCCCATCATCATCCCTTATTCTTATTTCAGTCCCAAAAAACACTGATGCTTGCTGTCAAAGGCTACATGTATTCATTGTCACGAGTGAGACCGAGAAAATGAAAGCACATCATTGTATTTTAATAATTAAAATTATTAATTACAATAATTTATAATTAGTAAAATAATACAATATAAAATTTATAATTAGGCTAATTTTAATATTTTTTTGTTGGTCAGTTACAAAATTAACAAGAATAACATCTGGGCCTGGTTTTTCAAAAGTAATCTACTAGGATTTTGGATAAGGGATTGGATCAAATCTTGAAAATGGGTTGTTCAAAAGAAAAAACGGATTACCTAATCGGATTAGATCACGTAATCTAATCTTGGTTTTGATCTGGATCAAACCTTTACTTTGGGTTTTTCAGACCTTTTTTGCAGGATTTGGATCACTTTGATCCAAAAAACATGGATTAAACTGATCTCATCAGAAGTGTGGATTTAGTGTGGATTTTATGCCCAAAATTTAATGAAAACTTAAAAAATGTATTAAACAATTTTATTTTTGGATCTTACAATATATACTATTTATTCATAAAGTTTTAATTTTATTTGTTCATCTGTCAGGCTATAGTGATTATTGGCTTTAACGTATTCAGCCTTTCAGTATAGGCCTACAGCAAAGTAGAAATAGCTTGGCCTCATAAAACAATCCCCCAAACAGCTGTCAAAATTGACCAAAAACAATACATTTTATTCTGTCAATAATTGATATATATATATATATATATATATATATATATATATATATATATATATATATATATATATATATATATATATATATATATATATATATATATATATATATATATATATATATATATATATATATATATATATATATATATATATACACACATCACAATGGAAAATTATTTTGTTTTTAGAATATTTATTAGTGATGCATGCAATGATTATAGAATAACCAAAAAGAAAATGCAAAGAATGGCAATCACTGATTTTTGAAATCACCTTCAACAATTGCAAAAAGATACTGAAAGAGCAGAAGCACAGCTTCATCTGGTAGATGAACAACGGACTCTGACCAAACTGCAGCAAACCAAGGTCAGACTTGAGATTCACCTCCTAAATGCTTTGCTCAGCAAGCTGGTCTCTCCACATCAGATGAGGAAGTCTGAACTTATTGTGGATTTTTTGACATTAAGTCTTTTTTTATTTACATCTATATTTGAAACTTATTATAAATATCCTCAATGTATTTATAGGTTGTAGGTCTCAGATGAGCGGACTGCTGGAAGAGGATGGGTTTTTTTTTATTGTTTTTAGTTTTTTTTTTTTTTTTTTAATGTGCGTGTGTTTTCATCTCAAATAAAAATAAAGTTATATTGACCCCACACTGGCTATTCTACTTGTTGCTCTTTACATAGGCCTATCTATCCATCTACATTGTGATTGAGCACTGGTAATCCAGATTTAGTGATCCTGAAAAGTTCCTATCCGGATCAGATTGATCCAATCCAATGTTGCTTTGAAAAACTGGCTCAAAAAGTAAGCTGGATTACGTGATCACGGATCGCAAAAACAGGATTACTAAATCCGGATCAATTTTATCCAGATTAAACTTTTTGAAAAACCGGGCCCTGAGGTTAACTGCTGCAAAACCAGTTTGCTATATTTATTTATTTATTTCACAGTTGAAGTCAGAATTATTAGCCCCGTTTATTTATTTATTTATTTATTTATTTATTTATTTATTTATTTTTGTTTAACAGAAGGAAGATTTTTTTAACACATTTCTAAACATAATAGTTTTAAAAACTAATTTCTAATAACTGATTTATTTTATCTTTGCCATGATGACAGTAAATAATATTTTATTAAATATTTTTCAAGACACTTCTATACAGCTTAAAGTGACATTTAAACGCTTAACTAGGTTAATTAGGTTAACAAGGCAGGTTAGGGTAATAAGGCAATTTATTGTATAATGATGGTCTGTTCTAAGTTTTTATTCTAGCCAAAATAAAACAAATAAGACATTCACAAGAAGAAAAAATATTATCTGACATACTGTGAAAATTTTCTTGCTCTGTTAAACATAATTTGGGAAATATATTTAAAAAAGAAGAAAAAAATTTGAAGGGGGCTGATAGTTCTGATTTCAACTGCATGTATGCATGTTTGTGTGGTGTGTGTGTGCGTGTGTGTGTGTGTTTGCGTGTGCGTGTGTGTATAACTGCTTTTATTCTAGTCAAAATAAAACAAATAAGACTTTTTCCAGAAGAAAAGATATTATCAGACATACTGTGAAAATGTTCTTGCTTTGTTAATGTATATGTATAAATGTATAAACACACACATATCTATCTATCTATCTATCTATCTATCTATCTATCTATCTATCTATCTATCTATCTATCTATCTATCTATCTATCTATCTATCTATCTATCTATCTATCTATCTATCTATCTATCTGTCTATCTATCTGTCTATCTGTCTGTCTATCTATCTATCTATCTATCTATCTATCTATCTATCTATCTATCTATCTATCTATCTATCTATCTATCCATCTATCTGTCTGTCTGTCTGTCTATCGTTAGTTTTGATTTCATTTGTACATCAAGATAAGTGTCTCATAAATTATAACAAATTTTATACAACATAAGTTACTATCATAAGCCCGCATATCAGTCAGTCTGTATTGCGTGCCTTTTCAATCATGTCTCCTCTAAAAAGAAAACAAAAAAATAGCTGTATGAGTTTGTGTGCGGCTCACACTCAATGTCCTTCTTTCATTCCAGAAATAGACTCCAGAAAGAATTCAAAGCAATTGTGAACAAAAGGACCACATTATGTGAGCACTTGAAATCTTATGGTTTTAAAATCCTTTTAGTTATCCAGCAAGTCACAAGGTAGTGTGCGTCTCAAAAGGGGCATAAAGAAAAGATAAAAAGGGGGACTCCTGTATTGAATAAGAAATGCTGTGCTTCACATCTGGAGTCCAGTTCCTTCTCTGAAGCTCATTAAGAATCTGTCAAATCAAAGCCCTGGTCATCACCTCGCTTAAGAAAGAGTAAGGTGAAGAGTAGAGAATGAACGGTCTTTAGGAATCAAAGGTTGAGATGTGAGAAAGATGCCAACATATGAGAGTTTGCCCCTTAACTGACACCATCCAGATACTCCTCCTCCTGAGGCAATTAGCATGTCAAAACCAATCAGACGCAGAGCCTGTGAAGCCATCCAACTGACATGCATCTGCTTATAAGCCAAGTGACGCCCTCCTTCTAAGAAACCACAGGCTTGAAACTATTTTTAAAATGTAGAAATAGAACGAACACCTGCCTATTCTTCCAATATTGATAGAAATTATTCAGCTGTGCCAGAAAATGGTCTCTTCTTTCCCTGCTCCCAATGAGGTTTGAAATCATATGGCCATGGAGAGCACACACTGAGAAGGGCAAGTCATCCTCTGTCATACAAAGAGACTTTTGATGAGTTTCTTTATCTAGTCATTGCAGAACACGGTGTATATGGAATATTTAAATTGGAATACGGCAAAAGCACACATAGTATTACTGCAGGGAAAACAATTATAGATGCGAGATGTCTTGAAGGGTACAAAAAGTCTCTAACAATTTATTTGTGCTTCCAAACTGTTCCAAGCAATCTTTCAAACACTGCTTTGACAAAGGTGTATTATTCCTATTAAACACTTTGGGTTTAAAAAAAAAAAGTACAATGTCTGGCAACTAACTGGCAGATAAGCACCAAAGTACATGATAATTTCAGTGCCCCTTGCAAATGCAATGTAATGTAAAGTTGATGAATGAAGGTTATAAACTCTTTTTGAAGGTTTCTTTACATTTTAAAATGTTATTTTAGAAACTGTAACTGTGTACTTACAACACATGGCAAGATTCCAATGATTTCGCATTTACAACAGGTGACATGACAGACATTTAAATAGTTTTAAAGACATAAAAAAAGACATTCAGATGCGAACAATAGTGCTCTGCACTCCCATTGAAATGGACAGCTTTATAATCTATTAATAAATATTAAACCTCATTAGTTTGTTAAAAGTGTCCCTAGAGTAGAGATTCACACTGAGTGACAAACTGTCCATTTTTAACAAGATTTGAAAACCATTCATATTGTTTTAGCAGATCTGAACTGATAGAGTTTTATAAAAGTATTGTATATTAATTAATTAATTTAATTAATTAATTAATTTTGTTTCATTATTTATTTTATAATATCTCTTTTGGTTTTATTGTCCATGTACACCTTGCTTAAATTTTTTCTTTTTGTCCCAGCCAATTCCATATTATGATTGTAAATGCTAATCATGTGTGCCTTATTTTATTTTTTATAAACCTTCCACAAATACTTTGATTAATGTTAGATGGGTGGGTTGGGATGTAGGGTTTTGAGTTCTGTTTTGTAGTAAGCTAAATTCACTGTATTGGAATACTTTCAAAAGAACTCTGATATATGGTTCATCTCTATATTATATATATATATATATATATATATATATATATATATATATATATATATATATATATATATATATATATATATATATATATATATATACATATACATTCACAGTTGAAATAATAATTTGAACAGAATAATTTGCCCCCCCCCCCCCCCCCTTGAATTTTTTGATATTTCCCAAACAATATTTAACAGAGTAAGGACATTTTCACAGTATGTCTGATACTATTTTTTTTCTTCTGGAGAAAGTCTTATTTGTTTTATTTCAGCTAGAAGATTTTATTTAAAAAAAAAATGTAAGGTCAAAATTATTAGCCCCTTTAAGCGATATATTTTTCGATTGTCCACAGAACAAACCATTATTATACAACAACTAGCCTCATTACCCTAACCTGCCTAGTTAACCTAATTAACCTAGTTAGGCCTTTAAATGTCACTTTAAGTTGTATAGAAGTTGTCCATACAAGTTGTACGGACATACAACTACATCTAAAGCAATTTTTAAAAAAAACTTTTGCCACAGAGATTGACTAAAAATAATCTCTCAAAATCCTACTTAACATGGATTGTCACAATTAATTTTAATTCTACAAAAAAAATTTATGAAAGAATAATATATATATATATATATATATATATATATATATATATATATATATATATATATATATATATATATATTTTTTTTTTTTTTTTTTTTTTTTTTTTTTTTTTTTTTTTGATTAGCTAGCCTGTGGACCTATTAACACCTATTTTGTGTTCCAAGGAAAAAAGTAAATCGCAAAAGTTTATGAAAGTGGATGACTATTAACTTTAAGTTTGTCATACCACTCTGAGCATCAGCTTTGAATTTAATCCTCTTTCCAGTTAAATGACTCCTCTTGATCAAGCAATGGTCATGGTTTCTGTATGGTACTAACTGGTGCCAGCTGTGAAGAGAGAGGGCACACGTGGGGAGGGTTTTCTGTGTTTGAACTGCTTCAAAACTAAACCCTACCGCTTGGCCCACAGTGACACTTCTACACATCTGGCCCACTACTCACATACTGTCTTTTTAAAGGACGACGTTCAATGGAAAACATCCAACCGTGTCAGATCCACTACATCACTATGTTGAAGAACTAAGAGCTTCAAAGTGGATTTTATCTCATGGATTTGGTATGTGCTGAAGTCCTGGCAATAATTTTGTCTGCTTCATGTCCCACTTAAAAAATATGAGGAGAAAGGTTTCTATATTATTTGAATGAAACTATAACAATATAGTTAATAATCATACATGGCATAAAAGCTGTGATGTCTTTATCGGAGCCATGTGGAAAGCTAATTAAAATCAGCCATCTTCAACTATTCAACCGAAATAGCTGCTTTTGCGGTGGCAGAAGGGCTACAATGTTTCAGTACATGGAGTCTAATGTATAAATAAATCATTCATTAGCAATCCAACACTATGCATGCTGGCAGATATTCAGATTTTATGCTTTTTTTAACAATTTCAGACCATAATGATTGTAAAATATTGGCCCTGAATGAAAAAAACATCATGGTCAGAATTTATGCACTGTGTATATCACATATGCTAATAATGATATTCAGCATAGAGATATAGTATCATTTCTGAAAATTCAACCAATTAATTGTCTGACCACATGTAAAGGACAGTTTCATTTTTACATTTTAAAGCATAGGTCTCACACTTGATTCCTGCAGGGCCACAGCACTGCACAGTTTTGCTTCAACCCTAAATCAAACACAGCTGATTCGTGTTCAAGACTACTAGAGACTTTTAAGCAGGCATGAGTTGGAGGTGGTTGGAGCTAAACTTTGCAGAGCTGAGGCCCTCCAGGAATTAAGTTTTTAAAGTATTTTTTTAGAAATGTACTCATTCACATTTACTCATCATATTCTGATTAATGTGGAATTATTCTTTTCTTTTTTTTTTTTGATTGATGGGTTTGAATTTTCATTAATCAGGGTAAATTTGCAAGGGTGTGAATCATGTACAGAAAAAAATAAATAAATCGCAAGTAAAAATAATTGCACTAGAGCAACGAAAAAGTTAAATAAACAGTCCTTTATGGAGTAAAACAGTATTCAGATACAGACATTGAATTCTGGAATAAAAAGTAACATTATATAGTCTTCACTGTAGTGAATCAGTAAAATTATTCTTCATTAAAGTTACAAATGTACTTTGTGACTGAATGCTTTAAACCAATGGTCTCAAACTCAATTCCTGGAGGGCTGCAGTTCTGCACAGTTTAACTCCAACCAACACCTGCTTAATAGTCCATAGTACTCTTGAACACCTTGATTAGTTGCATCAGCTGTGTTTGGTTCGGGTTGAAGCAAAACTGTGCAGAGCTGTGGCCCTCCAGGAATCGAGTTTGAGATCTATGCTTTAAACTATCTTGAAATGCCTTTAAAGCATATGCAAATGATAATATTTACTCTGTTATGTTAGACTTTGCAAAGACTCCACTGTATTCTCAACTGTTGTGCTGATAAACTATACACTCTTCTCAACATTGCATATCCTGCGATGTGACTATTGCAGACATGTACATTGCATAATCAATGCTGAAACGATATATTGTGCAGCCCTACGGGTGTTAAGAAACAGTATTACCGCAAACAATGTATTTTGTGACACCATTATATGAAACGTAATTTCACCAGCATGGACCACACCACACCACACTTTATTGTAGGGATGAAAGGGATGGTAAGGGAATAGTGAGATAAACGGGAAGGGAAGAAAGAGGATAAACAGTGAACATGTAGGTAGGTTGTTCAGGCATCCTACGATGATGCCCAGAGACTCAGAGTGGGGGTACCGTCTCTGTAATATTTGGGTAGAGCAGGGGTGTCCAAACAAGATTCCGGAGGGACAGTGTCCTGGAGAGTTTAGCTCCAACCATAATCAAACACACCTGAACCAGCTAATTAAGCCCTTACTAGATATACTAGAAACTTCCTGGCAGGTGTGGTGGAAGATGGAGATTATGGCTGTTTCTCAATTCCAAGAATGCAGAGAACGGACTTGCGTTCTTGTGGAGACCGGTCTTGCCAGATGTCTTCGGAAGAACGAACTCAGGAGACCGCGAGGGCAGAGAACGAGTCCTTTGAGAAATGGGATGCTGCGTTCTACCTTATGGTCATGTGACCTTCACGCGTTTTAAATGGAAATTATTTAAAAACATTACAGCACTCATAAAACGATTTATAGTTTCGCGCCTCTTCAAAATATATATTTTGCATAAAAACATTATAAATATACTCTGCACAATATAAATAAAACTAATTTTAATCCGAATTTCAGCAAACAAACACCCTTTATGTGTTTATTACTTTATTAAGATATTCATGTTAATGTTTACTTTCACCATTTCATTTAGGGAAACTTCTTAGGTAAATAAGTGTTATCTCTGAACTTTAATAATAAATCTAAATAAAATGCTGCGCTTCCCACCTCCAGTCGCAATGACTTCTGGGACTTCCAGAGCGAGTTCGGTGCTCAAGTCTGCATGGGTGCGTCCTCGATATCAAGATCACATCCGGGAAGTTTCACGCGTCCTCCGTACTTGCGGTCTTGGGTATTGGAACTGAACTTAGGCAGCTGATGATGACGTTACACGAGAACACGAGGACGCAAGACCGCTAAAGAACGCATATTGAGAAACAGCCAAACTCTCCAGGACACCGGCCCTCCAGGGCTGAGTTTGGACACCCCAGGGGTAAAGTGATTGGAGCCCCCAATTCAACCTAGGATGGAAGAGAGGGTTATAAGATTGTTAGTGGGAAGTGAGGAAATAGAAGGAGGGAGGGTGGGTTCGAGAGAATAAGAAGAACAGCGCAACAGAGCTGGTCTTCCTTAAATAAGTTTTTAGGGAGTAGCTGATTGGTTAAGGAGACAAAGTGAGGCGTTGTTCCGCTACCAAACCTTTGGTAATTAGTTAACTTTATATGATCGATTTTTTTTATTTTGTCCATACAATATATATATCATCATATTTCACAGTATTATTTGATATAACACACCTGTTAAGTTTGGCAGGTGATTAAAGAGAATGTTTAACCCAAAATGTAAATGATTTAAAATTTAATCTGTTTTATTGTCTATGAGAGAACCTGCAACACAAGCATCTATTTCCATATAATGAAGTCTATAGGCATGTGCAAGTACTTGACAACCAAACCAACAACTGTGGTGGACTAAATGACATCACCAATTACTAGCCTGGCATGCAAAATACACATTTTTAGTCATTTTTAAGATCCAAAACAGGGATAATTTTCACAGCACAAATGATTTTTCACAGAAACACAAAAGGAAAGTTGTTTTTGTACCCTTAAGACTGTCCGCTCCCCTTTTAGCTTCTTTTGCTGTTCTGCACTAAGTAAGTCACACAGGGACAACCTGAGGGTGAGTAAATGACACAATTTTCTTCTAAATGAACTACCCCTTTAAATGAAATGCATACAATGGGAAAAAGATTGAATGCACCTGAACAGGTCACCGTGTACTTTGCCTGCATCGATCCAGGTACTATTGCTAATGAAAAAGCCTTAGGCCAGTAAGAGAAGAATGATTTAACCCTACCTGACCCGCAGTGTCATAGAGCCCCAGCAGGTACTGTTTCCCCCCGACCGTCACACTCACTGAAAACAAAACCATAAGTTAGTATTTTTATAAAATTTTGATTTAAAACTTAAATGATCCAACTTAATTAAAACTACTATTGTTTGTCATGTGCTCCGAAGAGGTGAAGGAAGAATTTTAATCACTTGGGTAAAAGAAAGATGCAAAACTGTTTTAGTTGTTTGAAATCAATCAAATGGGTTCTCAAAATTGGATAATTTATGATCAGCTGAAAGAGGGATTAAAATTAGTCTTATTTCTAATCAATCCACGAGTTGCTTAATATAGATTTATGAAATTCTGATCTAGTGAAAGATGAATGCAAATTGCTTTTGTTTGGATCTTATCAGAAGACGGGTGGTGAATCGTGCCACAGGGATGCTGCTGTGCACCAGTTGCATCCCCAGCCCACAGGTGGTTTCCATTACAGAAATACAGGCGCAACACAAAGCAAGTCACTTCAAGGTCTTGTAAATACCCTTAACTGAATGTTTTACACTGCTAATATAGCCTACACATTGGAATGCCGATTGACGTCCCTTATGTCGTAATAATATCTGGTATATTTACCTGCATAGTGATCAAAGACGGTGGGCACATATTCCTCTGGAAAGGCGTCGTTGGCATAGCTCATCAACAGACAAGTTTTTCCAACGGCGCCGTCACCGACGACCACGCATTTCAACATGATGCTGCCGGTTCCGTTTGCCATGACGAGAATAAAACACTTGAATTCAGCATCTTCAGCTGCTAGACACAGGTATATCCCGCTTTATTAAAGCTCCCTCCAGGCGTCACCAGCGGCAGCAGCAGCAGTGCAGCGCTCGGTGTGCGAAAACAGCTGAAATGCCATTTCCTCCACCCCGCTTCCCAAATTTGGCATTGACTGAGGTTTTCCCCTTCAATACTGGCACACGCCGACAACGTGCCGCTTCCGCGAGAAGGAAGCAAGCGATAAACTTGGCGTTGTCAAGACATGAACCTGAAAGGCGCGTGCTCGACACCATCCGCCCTCTCCTCTGTCCCACTTTCCCTACTTTCCAACCCCAGTCTCACCTCCTCTGACTCTTGAGCCCAACGCGGATTGACTTGCGACATAGGCGGGGTAATAACTCTGATTCAAGGGATCAAGTGTAAAGATTGGTTATCGTTGGGTTGTGTCTGACTCGACCAATACCAGTCTGCATCTTGTGGACCGACTCATTCGGTTACACATCATATTTTAAAAATAGGTTTATGGGCTCTTCTGTAACTGTAAGGCGTGCAGTGAAGAAATAATAAATAAATAAACAAATAAATAAATAAATAGGCTATTTTATTTCTTACTGATCCAACTTTATAATGATGCATGCCAAGGCCTAAATTACAGGATGTCCTTCACCTGTATATAGGCCTAATATATGTATTCATAGAAAAATGTAAATATAAAAAATGTAAATATATATTTTATTAGATATGTAAAATACATACATTTTAACATATGGATGAAAAATGTATATGGATAGGGATTCAAAAGACAGTGGCATATAAGTGCTTTAAAATGACTGTGGAAAATTATCATTTATGTCCATTTTCCAACAACATTTGATGGTTGGAATAAATTATTTGCAAATCCATTACTTAATATGCTGTTGTTTGTCAGAAAACGGGCCTTGTCTCTCTATATATCATTTACGTATTCTCTCATTTATCTATTTAAGGATTAAGTCATCGTGACTTAGTCTAAACAATAAATGAATTGGTTTATTTACCAGAAATTCACTATAACACTCTTTCAAAATCAGTTTGTAATCTGTTGCTATGAAGATACAAGAAGTACGAGTCATATTTTTCGTTTCTGCACTTTATAGATGATCCCTAACACCTGATCGCAGTCCAATCAGCTGGAAGCGGGCAGGCTGGTCAGGGATGCGCTGCTGTATCACTTTTGACAGCTACTGCAGGAGTCACGTGACCAAACAATTACCTCATACCTTGCGAGCGCGTGTGTGCGTCTGTGCTCCGTGGATATGGATTTGTGTGGGCGCGCACCAATAAAACGGTGTGGTGCAGACGCGCCCATTCGCTTTGACATGCAGTGTCTGAGCAGATTCTCCTGTCAGAGCAGCTGTATTATCATTGTCCATCTAACATTTCAAAATATAAAAATAAATGTCTTGAAGGAAAAAAAACATAGGCATACAACAATATCGAGCTTTTAAATAAAATCGAGAAATCCATATTTTAACGATTGCCCCATGAGACTCGTTGGTGTTATGCTATTTGTTGCAAATTATCCACAACTGTAAGCTTACTGATTCATATCACAACAACACTTTCTTTAAAGGCTCTTTATTGGCATTGATTGTTTTATATAGAACCTTTAACATCCAGAACCTTTTTATAATTCAACAAAAGGTTCTTCATAGTGGAAAAATCTAAATAACATAATCTGTAACTTTCTTAATGTCCTTTTATAAATTGTATAAATCCTTGCTAAGTAAAAATGTTAAGTTAACTACATTTATTTTTTATTCTATGAAGAAAATAGAAACTACACTGTAAAACCCTAAGGGTAACTCAAACTATTTGAGGAAAACGATTGCAACAAGCCATTTAAGTTCAAAAACTAATCTATATGAGTACTGTGAACTTACTCCATGTAAGTTGAAGTAATGAGGTATTTAATTAACTCATTACCTTCAAAACTCTTTTGAAATTAGTAGAATAACTTTCAGTTAATTTTGAGTTCACTACACTCATTTCATTTGATAAAGTTGACTTTTGGGTTTTACAGTGTATGAACAGGCATTTAAGAGTAACTCATAAATGCCTTGATAAAAAAAAAAATTCTTCAAGCTATTAAAAAAAAATGGTTGTTTGAAGAATTTTTGATTTAATGTTATTTTTAGCATCACCATGAAAACACTTTTTTTTGTTTCTTCCTGGGACCTTTTTCCATAATACTGAAGTCATGTTACTATATTCCCTATTTTCTAAAAAAAGAAAGAAAGAAAGACAGAAATAAAGAAAGAAAGTAACAAGTAAAGAAAGAAAGAAAGAAAGAAAGAAAGACAGAAAGAAAGAAAAGAAAAGAAAAGAAAATGTCCTAATCCACTAGACTTTCTGTTCTATTTGTTTTTCCATCATTTAAAAAAAAACTAAAACTCTATTAAGACTATTAGGATAATTTTTATGTAATTATTTAAAAAAATGTATTTATATATAAATGCTTTGATCAGGGACGGATTTAACCAATAAGCAAGGTAAGCCGTCGCTTAGGGTCCCAGAAAATCTTAGGATCCCTAATAATTATCTAGTATAAATTACACTTAACATTGTTTAACAATCATATTTTGTTTGGTGAGAGTCAAACAAAAGTTTTAACATAATTAAAGATTGTTTAATATAAAATAAAATGTTCATTTAATCATTTATTTTCTTTTCAGCTTAGTCCCTTTATTAATCTGGGTTTGCCACAGTGGAATGAACCACCAACTTATCCAACATATGTTTTGCGCAGCGGATGCCCTTCTAGTCGCAACACATCACTGGGGAACACCCATACTCTCATTCACACTCATACACTATGGACAATTTACCCTACCTAATTCACCTTTACAAGTCTTTGGACTTGTGGGGGGAAACCGGAGCAGCCGGATGAAACTCACGCAAACACAGGGAGAACATGCAAACTCCACACAGAAATGTCAACTGACCCAGCCAAGGCTCGAACCAGCAACCTTTTTGCTGTGAGGCGATTGTTCTCCCCACTATGCCACTGTGATGCCCAATAGTGTAATGCTATGTAATATTAATATTATAAAATAAAATATTATTATTGCATCTGCACAAATTTGTCCACCAGCCCAATAATGGCCAAATTTAAATAAAAATTATAAAATAAATCCTTTGTAAACTCATCATTTAAAATATAAAGATTGCACTAAGATACAATGTAGAAAAGAAGTTTGAGTGATATATAAAAAACATCTAAATAAATAAAAATGAAATAAAAGTTGAAAGGGTACCTTTTGGGACTTTTGGGTCCCATGGCTGGAATTGCTTAGGGCCCCCAAATCACTAAATCCAGCCCTGGCTGTGATCCTCTTACATGAACAATCTCTGTTTTTTAGTTTAAAAAAAGAAATAAAGAATGAGCTTTAATGTACATTATATAACACTATATGTAAATTTACAATAAGGCCTAAAGTAAATAACAATTTTAGTACAGTTTGCAGTCTTTGCAGGTAAGTATACCAAATGATATACTGTGGGGTTATCAAAAATTTTCACGTTTCACTTTAATCGCAAAAATTGTAATAAATTTATTTGGGAAGAAAAAGTAATTCAGAATGATGCAACTTTTAATAGATAATTGCGAATTCACAGCATCTCATGCTGAATGATCTTTTAATGTTTCAGCATGGTGACGGTGTAAAAATTGTATCATGTCTCCCTCTTGCGGAAAAGTTAAGTACTTCAATGCAGACTTAGGTTTTCTTAATTATGCGTGATTTGTTGTAGATAGAAGCTTTTTGATAAAAACACATAATCAATTTCCGTTCCTTACTTTTAGCTTTGTTAGCCATGTTTTTTGTGCATATTATAATTCACATTTCTGCACAATTGGCACAGAGCATTAACATATAACAGAGCTGTCAACGCGAAGCTGTAAATGTACAGTTTATTAGCCAAAAAATTGGTACAGAATTATGTGCGATATATTGGGACTTGCAAAATCATTCTCCACTGTAAATAACTTTGCAAATCCATTAAAAGAAAAAGTCTCTTAACAATCTTAGCCTCTTTTATGAAAATAAAATGCTCTGCTGATTATTGCTGAAGTAAAATCATTTGGAGAAAAACATTGTTAGAGGGGTTGGAACGTACTGTAAAAACTGCACCGTTAAATGAAATAAATGTTTTTGTATATAAAATCTCTTAAATGAAAGCCATATGTTAATCCAAGTCACGGTCAGTATGGTCTCAAACTCAATTCCTAGAGGGCCACAGCTCTGTGCAATTTAGCTCTAGCATCTCCAACTCACACCTGCTTAGTAGTCTCTAGTAGTCTTGAACACATTGATCAGTTGAATCAGCTGTGTTTGATTAGGATTGGAGCAAAACTGTGCAGAGCTGCGGCCCTCCGGGAATTGAGTTTAAGATCATCAATGTGGTGATGTCATTGGCCCAAAAACATTTCCTGCTAGTTATCAAACTATTTCATAACTGTAACAAGAGGCAATTCAATCATAACTTAATGTTAAAATAGCTGTCATAACATTATTTATCAATATGTGGCTCTTTTTGGATTTTTGGAAGCTATTGAAATTAAAAATGTAAAACAGGAAGTACGTTGGGACCATTGTTTTTGTTTACATCCCTCAAAATGTTCTTGATTGGTTAATTGATTGAATTTGATTAATTGATTGATTAATTGATTGATTGATTGGTTGATTTATTGATTGATTCATCGATTCACACATTCTATGGCCAGAAAAGAAATGAAAGAAATCAATAACATCCAACCACTTCTATCACAAATAAATAACCAAATATGTTACCTGGAGCTTTCCAAAAATTTAAAATTAAAGAAAAAAATTAAGGTAAAAGACAATTTAAGGATTAAAATACCGCTTGCATGGTAATGCAAAGACTGATTTCAGAATAGTTTTAACAGGATGCATTTAGAGTTTTTAATCATCTATTTTTTTAATGATTACTAAATTAAGTGACAGAAAAACATACAATGAATAAAAGAGGGGCAACGGCAGTTAACACATCAAAAAATAATTACAATTTTATTAATTAGTTTATTTTCCTTCACCTTAGTCCCTTTATTTATTAGTCACTAAAGTGGAATGAACTTACCTAGCTTATGTTTTACACAGTGGATGCCTTCCAGCTGCAACCCAGCACGAAGAAACTACGCACCTGCATTCACACACATACACTACGGCCAATTTTCTTCAATTCACCTATGCCACATGTCTTTGGACTGTGGGGGAAACCGGAGCACCAGAAGGAAACTCACGTGAACACAGGGAGAACATGCAAACTCCACACAGAAATGCCAACTGACCTAGCCTGGACTCAAACCAGCGACCTTCTTGCTTAGGCGACAGAGCTGCTAAACACTAAACCACCGTATCGACCACAGAGGTGTTGACCCATTACAAGTTTTTGTTATGGAAATGTCTTTTGAGACTTTGTGACAATTTCAAACCAATCCTAACGGAAACCAATAGATGGCGCAAATGGTTTATTGAAACACTTCTATCATACCAACACCGAGCAAATCTAATTGTTTCTGTCAGTGAATAAGAGCAATGCTTCGTTAAAACAGAATCAAATGTATTTTTCACTTTGATAAAGAATTCACTGTGGGTTAACAGCCTAATATCTGAAGATACATAAATTATTAATCAAAGCAGCCTACAAGAAAACTAATCGATGGCACAAATTTTGTGAACTTTATAAGAAAATATTCTGTGGTAAAAGAGGATTCCAGGTGGCTCAGAAGCACTAAAGGGATGTAGAGAAGAAACGAAATACAGTGCTGTGACTCACAGAAAAAGGTGCAGCGAGTATTAGGGCTAATAAATAATGTATGGCTCTGTGAAACATTGCCTTTCCAGCAATGGGGAGTGTAATTGGTCGCCTGCGGCCTAGTAGTCCGATGTCAGGCCAAACTAATTTCGAAATCACAAATCCTCACATCTATTCATCTTAGTTTTCTGAATACATCTGTCGTCGTTTTTCCCTCAGCATGTGTCACGAGTTTGTTTTTGTTTTTTTATCTTATTCCTCTTCAGTTTTATGTACGTGGCATCTTTTTTCTGACACTTGAGATCTCGAGGGCGATGACTGAGGGGAAATGGGAAGGTGGGAGGGAGATTTTTGCATTAATGCTTTTGCATTGCATGTCTAAGTGCCACTTACCCTTTAAACAAGAGACGAAGTGGCTTTGTCTGTTTATCAATTCATTTCTCCCAGGACAGTCATCGAGCGCAGAGCTGTAATTTTCACTCTCATGGATATTGATGAGAATGAGATGTATGGTAAAAGAAAGACAAACAGCAGGAATGAGATTAGAGAAGGAGGTGTTATCTCACTCTAGACCTATAATATGTCTCTTTTTGTGTTAAATAAAGCTCTGAGTTGTCTGAGTGCTGTAATATACTACTACTTGTTATGCTGAATCAAATCCACTGGAGTCTGGATTAATATATCAGCTTGAGTGATGAGCATTTTGGGGAGCTACGTTTGAGAAGTTCCCCTACAGCTGCGAGAACGAGAAAGAAACAAGAGCTATTTTAATATTAAAGCAGCTTCACGCACATGACAGATCTTATGAAGGAATGGACATGAATTTTTAATTTCAATCTGAAATATGAAGTTATATTTTATTGAGGGCATTAAGTTTAGCCTGGGAACATTGTTCACATCCAGGGAGACGAAAGAAATACTTGATGTTTCAATCAAGTAAGAGAAGGGAATGGAAAACTGCAAAGCACAGTGATCACAATTAGAGAACAGCAATGATTGTAGCAAAAAGTCACACTGCTCTGCTGATTTCAGTCCACTCTTCTTGTCTCTTTTCACAGTTTGGTGGCTGTAGTGGGTTTCTTAGCCATACCTTTTGTCACCAAGGGTTTCCGAAAAATTCAAGTTTAGGTCAGGCTGGCCATTTTATTTTTTCAGTCAGGATGTATATTTAACTCTTTCTCCACCAGCAACCACCAGCAGTTTTTGTGATTTTCACCTAAATTTAGGGCTCATAATATTTTCCTGCAATAAATACAAGAACACCTGTTGTATGAGCAATATCACACAAGTAGCAGTGCGATATGGCTGTATATCAGCACTGGCGGGAGGCGTGCTCCTTAGTGTCTCATCAGTGATGATATACAGCCATATTGCACTGCTATGAGTGTGAAATTGCAATTATACAACAGTCTGACGGCATAATCATGTATATAAAAAAGAAAATCAAACAAAGAGTCTAAAAACCCTTTTGTAAGAGGAACTACTTTCTTCCACCATTCATTCAAATCTGCAGCTGACATCAGAACAGCAGAAACTGTTGCTTCTTCCCCAATGTCACTTTACAGCTAGTATTTGAATAGTGTAATGACTAAACTGATGACAAAACAGGTGATTTAGCTGACATTTTTTTATTATAAGGCTGAACGACATGAAATGCCATCAGTCTACAGAGATTTCCCAGTATTTCACTGTTGCAATCGGAATGTCACAATAACTTACCCAGAAAAAGCCAAAGCAGCGCAAACACTACCAGATTACATGGCAAACACATGCAGGCATTTCTTCTTTTTTCTGTTTACTGAACTTGTCTACAGTAGCAAAAACAGGAGACGCATTAGAAGCAAACAGATGGCCCACCAAACCAAGTAACTCAGGTTATTCAAAGAGTGGCCAACATAAAATAAACACATTTCTCATATTTGAGCCCCATCTCACACTCAAAACACTACAATTACTATGGTATAAATACAGTACCACAACATACAAAAGAGAGAAATCGACTTAGAATGTTACTTGCCTGTTTAATTATGCATTTTCTGTTTTTCTCTTCTAAGGTCTTATCATGCGGTCTCTGTCGCCATCTCGTTGTTGGACAACATCAACTATCTTTGCTCTGCTCAATGACAGGCTATTGGCTGTCCAAGTGCTGTCTCTTAGAAATTATCCGTAAGATTATTCTCTCAATGAGTTTCTGATCTCTCATCCTTCCAAATGGTTATACTTCCACGGCTTATACTTTCAGTGCTGCAAATAGTTTGTAAAGCCTGGCTAATTGTGGTCAAAGTAGTTAACTAAATAAAAAAAGTGAAACTGACGGGCGCAATATGTATGGTCATTAACAGAACATTTTTTAGCCTAATAAAGGCTGCTCTAAAAGATAGAATATTTTATTGTAATTTTATTTATATTAATAGTAGAATATTATATTAGTTTGTTTTGGAGCTGAAGCATATAAGCAGACATTGTTTTGAACTTCACCTCAAATCTTGTTTATTTTGTAGATAACTTACAAAATACAAAAAAAATAAGATTAATGACTAAGCAAAAAGATGAAGACAAATGATACCAAACGAGATTAATTTCATAAAAAAAAAAAAAACTTTCAGACAAAAAAAAAACAAAAAAACATTTCTGACAAAAATAGATGAACACAGCTGTGCGGGTGGATGATTTGCTTCGCTCCTTGGAAAATAAAGATTTTATTAATGCTCCACTGAAATTGGTGTATCCCAAACTTGTCATATATTTGCTACATGCTTAATATAAGTCATTACTTTAAAGATTTTGTCTTCAGCATCAGATTTTTTCTCTGTGCTTTAATTTTCTACAGCTCACTCGTGGTGAGATCAGATTACAGATTTCAAAGTAAAATCTTAATATTATAAAAGGAAACAAGCTGGTCATAACAGATCCCATCAAAATGCTCAAATAATCTACCCTATAGTTTACAGCAAGCATCATGTTAGATTGTATTGTTTGTGTACAGTAGTCCTAGGTCTGTTATTTTTACTAAAGAAGATATATTATTTGAGTTTATCACCTCCAAAATCAAGGTCTGTCTGTTTCGCTGTATATTTCTTCATTTTTACATGCAGTCTGCTCTACACTGATCCTTTTTGCATTTCATTATTGGGAGACCCAGAAGTCCCACAACTCCTTCTAGACATGCACACAACTAAAGCTTTCCTCACCGCAATACACCTACAGGAATTGCCATAAAAACTTGTCAATGACAGTGAAGCACTGTGTCCCAACTCTCGAGATATCTCATCATTGGTGGAGAAAGTTAAGCGTGCAGTTGGTGTTAGCTTTATGGTTCTGTTCTGGGCAAAACTCCATGCGTCTGTCCATGCAGCCATGACAGAGCGGGGAAAGCAGCAGGAAGTCAAACCCCCACAGGGTTAACAGAACAGATCCAGAAATCATGCACAAACAATTTCAGCTTAAATACAAGGCAATGTAAACAGCAGAACATGAGGCTGATTACCATGTACTTGGGTTAAATCTCAGGCCAATATTTTTGTTTTAAACTTCAAGGAACTGTTTTCGGATAGTTGTGTGTCCTGCTTATTATCCTGCATGTAAATTACTGGCTGATTGGGCCATGAATGCAGACGGAGCTACTCATAAACATTTGCATTCACTCTGCCATGTAGGTCTATAAGAGGCCCAACTGCTGTTATGCAAAAAAACACCAACAAACACTGACACTTCCTCCTTCAGTTTTTGCTCAGATCAAATACAAATGAATTAAGCTTGCTTTCATCATTAAAGTGAACTTTGGACCAGTTTTTGGTCCACTCAGCATGCTCTTCAGCAAAGGTTAGTGAAGTATTTTTATTTTTCTGCTGATGAAGGGTTGGTCACTGCAGAAGTTTTCAGTCCAAATTCATCTAAATGTCAAGACACTATGCACAGATAAGGGTCCTTATACTATGATGAGCACTGAACTGGCAATTCCAACTACACTGCTGAACTGATAACCCAGTGAGATACTCAGCATTATTCTGTTCTCTTGTGCATTTGTCTTTTCAGGATGACCAGCCTTTTATAGGACATTATGAAGATAATCTAGAAATCACCGATTTGGGAAAGAATCTCTTGCTATGGCTGAAAGGTTCATCCTTTGACCTTCATCTTGACAACCTACTATTGTAGAGATTCAGTCACTTGGAATGGCTCACCATCTTGCAAAGTCATTGAACACCAGAGAGTTTGTCAACCAGTTAAATGCTCCTTTCTTATCAGCAATTGGTTTAGCGGTCTCATTTCACTTTAACAGTTTTCAGCCTTAAGCATGATTTATACTTATGTGTCAAGTTATCGAGTTATCACCCCACAGCACATGTCTTGCATGTAGCAGACACCATTGTGAGCATTTATACGTCTGTGATCTGTCTGTGCTGCTCTGGCAAAACACTTCAGAAACACTAGTAGCCAGTGGGGTTTCAGTTATTCACTGTGTCAAGTTTCTTTGTAGGTGCTTTGGGTTTATGCTGGAGTTCGATGCTACTGTAGAAATAGCTCAAACTCACACTCATTCAAGGAAGAAAGAGGCAGGAATGTTCAACAACTTTAATCATAAGGTAAACACAGAAACAAAAGTATCCTCCACGGGTCCTCACTTGTTAAGCCGTCTGACCACTGTCCCCCTGACTCCACTCCCATGGCACTCAACCCAACCCACATTTGTCACCACTACTGAGCTGACCAATCACAGATCTTGCACTCTGCATCATTGCGACGTGTAGTTAGATTTTTTAAAAGGTGCACGTCAGGGTCCACGCCAGGCTACAGTGAAGGGTATGTGACTGTGCAAAGGCACCACCCGACTATCCATGTGCACTCAGGGCATAAGTATAAGTTGTCCTTTTCTTTGCTTTATACTACCATGATAATAAACTTTGAAAATTTTAGCTCATCCTTGAACATGATTTTTGCAGGGATCCTTTAGGATGTAAACTCCAATGATACCACACTAAGTCATGGCGTCATCAAACTACACCTTTGTTTGTTGTAAATAATCACCCTCTAGTGGTCAAAGTTACACCATGTGTCTTTAAATAAGGATTGTCAGGTAATTAATACAACCCTAAATCAGAAAGAGTTGGGACAGTGGAAAACGAAAATGAAAAAGAAAGTAGTAATTTCTACATTGACTTAAAGATAATACAACAGCATATTATTTAATGAGTTCTTCATGATTTTTATGATTTTCTTTCGAAATAAACATGTTCCAATTTGAGTTCTTGCAACATATTTAAAAAAAAAAGTTGGAACAGTCAAGCATTTACTAAGTTGTATTGTTGCCATTCCTTTCACAACACGTAAAAGATGTTTAGGGACTGAAGACACCAAGTGATGAAGTGTTTCAGGTGTAATTTTGTCTCATTCTTCCTATAAACAAGTCTTAAGATGGGCAACAGTATGGTGTCTTCGTTGTTGCATTGTGCGCTTCAAAATGCGTCACACATTCTATATTGGAGACAGGTTGGGACTGCAGGCAGGCACCTGTATCCTCTTCCTCAGCAGCAGGACTTTGTAATGTGTGCAAAATGTGGTTTTGTTAATATTTTTGGAAGTATGCATGGTGTCCCCGGAAAAGAAGGGAGCACATTGTGCTCCAAAATCTCTATGTACTTCACTATGTAAAGTTATCTAGCACAATATCATGACAGATCCTGGCTTTTGGACTTGTTGCTGGTAACAGTTTGGATTATATTTTTCTTCTTTGGTCTGGAGCACACAACATCCATTTCTCCCCAAAAAATACCTGAAATACTGATTAATCTGGCCATAGTTCACCTTTTCACTGTGTAGTGGTTCATTCCAGATACTTCTGAGCCCAGACAAGTCAACAGCGCTTCTGAACACTTTTAACATAGGGCTTTCTTTTGGTACAGTACATTTTTAACTGCCATTTGTGGATGTAACTACATATTGTGTTATGCCTAGTTCAGACTGCGTGATTTTAGCCCCGATTTTGGCTCGCCGACAGGTTTTGAGAAATCGCAGACAAATGCCTGAAATCACAGGCAAATCGCTGCTCGTGCACGTGAGTGACAATCACAAAGTATGAACTTTCAAAGACGCGATCTGAGAGAATCGCCGATGAGTCGCTGATGCCTGCGAGATATTTGGCATGCTAAATATCTGGAGCTGTCGGCGATTCAAATCATGCTGTGTGAATTGAGTTTTGACTGAAAATAACATCAGCGATCGCCTACAGCCAATGAGAGAGCAGCATTCACTGTGCGTGTGTGTATACCTGCTGCAGGCCAGCGGAAGGCTGGGGGAGAAGTTAAAAGTGCTCTTTTTCAGTTTATTTGGACCCACGAAATGGAAGAAAAACTAGTGGAGGTTTGACAGGACTCAGGAGCAACCATGTCTGTTTGACGTTTCATTCAGAAAGAAATTAGTTTATTATCAACGTTGAGGAGAAATGGCTAATTCCCTTTAAACCCAGGTGAGCAAACATGTACATGTTCTACCCCATTAAAGGCTTCTTTCTCATTATGTAGTTAATAACAAAAGACATACTACGTGTTTTTGGCTGTGCGATGTATTTTGGACGAACTTGTCGGCTATTCTTCTTATAGTAAAGTCATGCAATGTGAAAGTCCTTGTCACCGATCCATCTTGAAGTGTAAACAAAGCAGCGACGAAACGCTAGCCCAGATAGTCATGCAGTGTGAAAACATCTGTGACACGACTACTTTGAAAATCATGCAGTCTGAACTCGGCATTACTTGACAAAGGTTTGCCAAATTAGTCCTGAGCCTATGTCGTGACATCACTTGTAGATGAATGAGGTTTCTTGATGCAGAGCCGCATGAAGAATCAGAGGTCATGGTTTTTCCACCTTGTCCTTTACACACTGAAATTCCTCCAAATTCCTTGAATCTTTTAATGGTTTTATGCCCTGTTGAAGGTAATATTCAAATGTCTTTCTGTCTTTCTTTGAAGAATAATGTTTTGAAACATTTCAATAATTTGTCTCATGTATTTGTTGGCAAACTGCCGATCCTCAACCTATCTTTGCTCCTTATGGACTAGACCATTCTTGGATGCTGCTTTTGTACCAATTCATAATTACAATAACCTGTTGACATCATCTGTTCCAATTAACCCGATTACTAGCCCTAAATTACACTTGCACCAACTTTTTTTTTATGTGTTGCAAGAACCAAAATTGGAAAGCAAGTTTATTTAAAAAATAAATAAATAAATAAAAATCATGAGGAACACATTAAATAGTGTTTGTTGTATTGTCAGCAATGAAATACATGTCAAAGTAATTTTAGAAATCACAACTTTTTTGCTTGTATTTTCCATCGTCTGAACTGGCATAGTAAAATTACCACAATTTTGATCAGTGATTAATTTCAAATAACTCATTTAGGCTTTTAATACAGTTCTTAACATAATATTGTTTGAAATACATTTGAAAGATTATTTTTTAACTGTTGTTATGATAACTTCTAATATGGCTAAGCAGAGGCAGTTATGAAAATTGTAGGCTGTTCAATAATTTTGATCTCCAGTTTGTGGTTTTGGAATCCAAAATCATTGTCCAAAAATTGGATATGACAGATTGGACGAAGCTATTATGAGATTGTAAGTATTTGCCAGGCTTTTCTTCTAACTAGAACAGTTGTACATTTTTTATAACTTATACCTAAAAAGTCCTTGCTAAAGTTCAGGGTGCTTTCAGAGTGATTCTGATACAATTTAGGACTTTGGTCTGAGCAAAATTGATCACAAAATTTGTGCCTTCATTTTCCCCTGGGCCACAGTTTGTTTAAGTGTTTTTAGATGAGTGTTTCTGTTTTGACAAAAAAAAAATAACCCTGCTGGCAGAGTTAATTCTGTGATGGCGGCTGGTCCTTTGAGATGGATTTGCGGGTTCACGAGCCATTACTGGGCCATTTAGTATTTCCAATGCTCTGGTTTCTACAGTAATCCTGCTTGATTGAACTCACTTTCTATTACATTGTAATCATTTTCTACAGGGCCAAGGTTTCAAAGGACGGGAAATGGCTCTTGTGTTGCCTTCTGTCAGTGTAAATAGCACTTCATTTCATCAGGATGTCTTATGCTTGAAGAACATGACTTTTCAGGGTCGGCTGAAACTGAGAAAATCATTTTAATGTTAGCAATTCACGCTGAACTGGAGCATGCAATGGGTTATTGATTTTTTCCAAAATCTAAGTGAGCGTTTTATTAGTGATTAGTAGCCTTGGATTGCTTCATTGAGCAAGGGTGTTAAGTCAGGTTTGTGTGACAGATATATCAGCTCAAAGCAGATTTCACCAGTACAGTGTGTGCGTTTTCTGCTCAACAGTTAAATAAATGCCAAGATGTTAAACCATATTGCATTGAGCTGAATTCATTGTTTTTGCCTAGAAATGTGCACACCGCACTGAGCATCTGTCAAAGCTCCGGCACTGCAGTGGTAAATCATGGTTCTTCACATTAAGGCATTCAGCAGCACAGGGATGTGAAGCCAGATTTGGAAATAAAAAAGTCAGATCCAATTCTTTAGTGGTAAAAAGAATTATTTCTGCGGTTAAATTTTACACCAGTACATGGCAGCAAATTATTCTATTAATGAGTGAGTCATTGAATCATTAATTTTACTGGTTCCTCTTTACTGGTTGCTTCGGAATTTGCATTCTAGCCACACTGAGTCACTAAGCCTCATTTAAAGGGATAGTTCTTTCTCTTTCTTATTCATAAAATGCAAGTCAATTGCTAATGTCATTTTAAAAGTTAAAGGTATGTAGTATTTACACCCTTGTACTGCAGTCCAAATTTAAAATATTGCATATAGGTGTTTTTTACCATGGCTCTATCCTAATGAAAAATTGCACATGCAGGATTTTAGATTGACAACATCCACAGGGGCAAGCATGCAATCGAGCCTTACACTGTAAAGTGCTCAGCTATTGTTTTCATTTGCAATACTTGTATTGATTGCCAATTAAAGACAACCTCATGTGGATTAATCTGTATCTCATTTTGCAATCTGTCCTCCGAAGGTCATATTTTTGGCCCGCACACATACATTGAGGCTTCTTCATGACTAAAATTAAATTCACAATGTTTACACTATGTTTGTTGCCAAGGCAACCCTGAGTGCTGAAATGTGATTGGGTAAACTGGCAGTGGGAGGGTTTAATGGACCAAAACAAAGACATTCCGACATGGAGCGCACTTTTTAAAGCAGAATAACTGACACCATACACACTCATTCACACTCATACTCTATGGACAATTTAGCCTATCCAGTTCACCTTTACCACATGTCTTTGGACTGAGGGGAAACCCAGAGGAAACCCACGTGAACGCGGGGAGAACATGCAAACTCCACACAGAAACGCCAACTGACCCAGCCGAGGCTCGAACCAGCGACCTTCTTGCTGTGAGGCGACAGCACTACCTACTGTGCCACCACATCACCCATTTTTAACATTTATTTATTTTGTTGTTGTTGTTGCTGTAGTTTTAATAGTCTGTTTGAAAAAACCATATGTCATAATTCAAATCTTGAAATTCTGACTATGAAAGTATTCATAGCGCTTCAATTTTTCCATTTTTTTTTTTTTTTTGTTACAGCCTTTTTCTAAAAGGGATTAAATTCATTTATTTCCTCAAAATTCTACACACAATAACCCATAATGACAATGTGATTTTTTTTTTTAATTGTTGCAAATTTATTAAAAATAAAAAACCTGAAAAATCACATGTACAGAAGTATCCACAGCCTTTGCTCAATACGTTGTTGATGCACCTTTAGCAGCAATTACAGCCGCAAGTGTTTTTTGAATATGATGCCACAAGTTTGGCACCCTTGTCTTTGGGAAATTTTGCCCGTTCCTCTTTGCAGTACCTCTCATGCTCTATCAGGTTGGATGGGAAGCGATGGTGTACAGCCATTTTCAGATCTCTCCAGAGATGTTCAATAGGATTTAGGTCTGGGCTCTGGCAGAGCCAATCAAGAATCATCACTGAGTTGTTGTGAAGCCAATCCATTGATATTTTAGTGGTGTGCTTTGGGTCAGTGTCTTGCTGGAAGATGAACTGTCACCCCAGTCTGGTGGTCAAGAGCACTCTGAAGCAGGTTTTCATTCAGGATGTCTCTGTACATTGCTGCATTCATCTTTCCCTCTATCCTGACTTGTCTTTTAGTTCCTGCTGCTGAAAAACATCCCCACAGCAGGATGCTGCCACCACCATGCTTTACTAAAGGGATGGTATTAGCCTGGTGATGAGGAGTGCCTGATTTTCTCCAAACGTAACGCCTGTCATTCACTCAGAAGAGTTAAATTTTAGTCTCATCAGATCAGAAATTTTTGTTTCTTGTGGTCTAAGAGTCCTTTAGAGGCCTTTTGGCAAATTCCAGGCGGGGAGTAGCTTCGGTCTGGCCACTCTACCATACAGGCCTGATTGGTGGATTTCTGCAGAGCTCAGACAGAGCGGCCATTTAGTTATTGATCACCTCCCTGATTAAGGGCCTTCTACCCCCATCAATCAGCTTAGATGGCTGGCCAGTTCTAGGAAGAGTCCTGAGGGTTCCAAACGTTTTCCACTTACCGTTGATGGAGGCCACTGTGCTCGTTGGAACTTTCATAGCAGAAGAAATTTTTCTATATCCTTCCCCAGCCTTGTACCTCAAGACAACCCTGTCTCTGAGGTCTACAGATAATTCCATTGTCTTCATGCTTGGTTTGTGCTTTGACATGCACTGTCAACCCTGGGGCCTCATATAAACAGGTGGATGTCTTTTTAAATCATGTCAAATCCAATCAACTGAATTTACCACAGGTGAACTCCAATTAAGCTGCTGAAACATCTCAAGAATGATCAGTGGAAACAATATACCTGAGTTCAATTTAGAGCTTCACGGCAAAAGCTGTCAATACTTATTTACATGGAATTTCTCAGGTTTTTAATAAATTTGCTACAATTTCAAAAAACTTTTTTCACATTGTCATTATGGGGTATTGTGTGTAGTATTTTGAGAAAATAAATGAATTTAATCCATTTTGTGAAACGGCTGTGACATAAAAAATGAGGAAAAAGTTAAGCGCTATAAATTCTAGGAGATGCATTTACAGTGCTTTAAAATGCCCAATTTGGTTTGATGTGTGAAGTCAACAGTAACATAGAGGCGGGACATAGAGTAGATCCTCCGCTTAAAACCTTCCAGTAGTGTTTGTTTTTATTACAGCACTGCCAATGAAAGTTGAGCTTAAGCACATCAAATAAAAATAAAATGAGAAGCCCCTTAAACGGGGTGGGACATGTCAGATACTAGAGAGCATTTGATTGGTCCGAAGCCTTGATGACAAACTGAAATATGAGGTGACATCAAATAATTTCATTAATCTATTTGGGTGGAAGTGACAAATAGCAAGCGTTGGATGCTTATGTCACTGTTTGTAGCACACTATCCTATAGTTATCCTTAAAGTCTGCAAAAGAAACTGAATATCAAATGAGAAAACAGTGGGCGTGGCTTTTTTTTGTCTACTGTAAGCTAATTGGATGTAGTAAAGCAGGCATTTCATTCGGAAAAGTGAAAAAGGGTTTCGGTAGAGGGATTACAACAGACACAACCTTTACCGTTTCAATTTGTTATCATAGTGCTGTCAAAACTGTTAAAGAGGCTTTGTTAAGTATGTTAACCACACCCAATATCTCTGACAAAAGTAAATTGAGAATTATACTGAAAGCAAACAGGAAGTGCATTTTCAGATTTCAATTAAAGACTAGAAGGGCAAACCATTTATTTTTTCTTAATAACATGCACAGATAAATTGTTCACCACAAAACTAGCAATGTGAGCAAACAAAATCAATATGGTTAGTTTTAATCAAGATCATAGTGATACTAACATCTAAAAAAAACCTTTGTTTAAAATTCACAGAAACTTTAAACAGGATTTCAGTATATGTTAGTTTTGTTCAGCCAACATAATGAATCTGTTGTTATAGGCAGGGGACCGGCCCTGCACTTGAGTTCTACAGGGCTTGATTGAGTCCAGCTGGAGCTATTTCGAGCAGGGCCTGCATAGCGTTTCACACTGTGGGGCTCGACTAAGACCAGGTCACGTAGGAAACATGAAACAGCAGAGCTAATCAGAGCTGTGATCACGGCTCTCCAGCCTTCCTCTCAGCTCTAATGACCATATTCACTCCCTTCAGTAAGACCAAAAAACCCTCACTCCTTCTTCAAGTCTGCTTTTCTTCTTCAGAATATCCGAGTGCTATAGTAAAACCCCTCATTAGTAGTTTTCCGAATGCATCCTATGGAAATCAGGTAATGAGTGGATCACAGGTACACTAGAATTCTTGGAAGGAGAATCTGGGTAATTGAATTAATTCCCTCATCGAGCAGCAGCGAAAGATACAAACAAACTGAAAGCATCATTCATACGCGAGGTCTTTTTAGAGAGGCAGAGCAAATATGGCAAACTATTGCATTTTGAATCCTTTGAGCTTTGACACATGTACTTATTTCAACAGGCTCATTCTGATTATGTATCCCTATATACATTTCTGGTGAGCACCAAATACATCCCTAATATTTAAGGTGTGATCAGTCAAGGCTGGTCCCTGGAGTGTCTGACAACACTGACTAGTGTGTCATGTGATCAGCTGGTAAATTCAAATTTGCTTTCCAAATTTGCCCAGCCAGAGAAAAAATATATTGGAAAAAGACGCTTGAATAAACTACAAGTGTTTTTAAACAAATAGGTTTCATACACTTAATTACATAATCAGTATTACAAATTTATCAATATATGGCTGGTAAATTAAATGCTGATGTCTATGGAGGACAATGTGCTTAATTCACATCAGACACCATGGTTAAGTTTAATAGAATGTTTACTTTGTTTTTCTCACAGTTAAAAAGCCACTTACTTTTATGTATTTTGTGAGAAGTTTATGAAAAAACATGTTGTAAATCCAGCAGCTCTAATTTCTCCACTGAAGCACAGACTAACATGCTGTTGCCCATCACAAATCATAGATAAAATAATATGATTGATATTAAGCTCTTTAAACTGAAATACATATTCTTACAGATGTCCACCGAAGAATGAACAAAGAAACAAAAGATGATATATACATAAAACATCGCATGGTGTGTGGGTAATAATATCTAATATTAGTAGCATAAATAACTACTATCTAATTAATACGTCCTAGTATCTAACAATAAATACCAGTATGAAGTACTAGTATCTATGAAATACATAATCAGTCACCACAAAACCATAACTGTCATTTTTTGGAAAATAAGATGTTTGTTCAACATAGGCTCATTCTGAAAACGTAGCCATGTATACATTTCTAACTATCGAGAATTATGTTGCCAGAAGTATGTTTTTAAAACGAACGCTGCTGGGCGGTATGACGCCATTCCTTTTCACGCTTACCAGCTGACCACTTACCTCCGTTTGGACGGCTTTCTCGCTCTTACTAGTTTGTCTAGAGGAGCTGGCCATGACGGACTTCTTGTCCGGTGAAGAACGGTTCCAGAAAGCAGGTAAAACAGAAGCCAAAAAATAAAATAAACAAGCAAATAACAGGGTGAAAATGTCATCAAATTTAAAAATGTGGTAAAAATCAGACAAGCGCTTTTCATTTTCTGGTTTGCTTTTGAAAACTGTCGGTTGAATTTAGTGAGGGGGGTGGGCAGGTTAGTTGAACGGTCAGTCAATCAGTCAGTCGACAGCAGCCTTTGATGGATTTACATGAGAACAGCAGGCACAAATGGCACTCGCGAGAGAAATTTGAGATGTTAAAAAAAGTGTAGACAGCGGTCTCTAGTGGATTAAAAAGTAGCTCCTGGGATGTATTTGGTGCTCTCCAGAAATGTATATAGAGGGCCTTTTCAGAATGAGCCTGGGTTGTTTTTGTTAGGACAGAACAATACTTGGCTGAGTTAAGCCTGATTTATACTTCTGCGTCAGGTGACCGGCGTAACCTACGGCGCATGCAACGCGCGTGGCAGTGCATTTATACTTCTGCGCGCTGTCTCTGTTGGTCTGCATTAACACTTCCGAAACGCTAGTTGGCAGTGAGGTGTAAATGTTCCCCTGTGTCAAGTTTCTTTGCTGCTTCTTTGCTTTTCCTGAACACTTCCGGGATGTACAAGTGGCTCAAACTCGCTCATTTTGAGGCAGGAACCGGCGGACGTGCAACAACTTTAACTATGAGGTAAACACAAAACAAAACTTTCCATCCGGAGCTCCTTCACGGGACTCCACACTTGTAAACAATCGCTCGCGCCATTCGCGCGGCTCTTGGTCCCGCCCAGACTCGTCAGCGCTACCAAGCCGACCAATCACAGAGCTTACGCTACGCGTCGTTGCGACGTGTATTTACAATTTTTGAGAGGTGCACGTCAGTGACGGCGACGGCAACGGCGAAGAGCTATGCGTTAGCGCCGTAGCATACGCCGGCGTTTGACGCAGAAGTATAAATCAGCCTTTACATCTATTTGAAAATCTGGAACCTGAGCCTTGAAAATTGTCTATGAGGTACTTTGCAATCTACTTTACTAATCAAAAAATGTAGCTTTGATATATATGTATTAGGATCATTAAAAAAAATATTTCATGGAATATGATCTTTGCTTGACATTTAAATGTTTTGGCATAGATTAATTTTGAATTATACAATGCATTTTTGACTATTACCAAAAATAAACCCTTGCAACTTGGCTTTGTGGTCCAAGGTCACAAATGTACTAATGTATAATTAAAAGGTATTAGCAAAATGAATGTACTAGTGACTTTTTTAGGTACTAGTTTTTTTTAAAGATCTGGTAGGACAAGTCTGTAAAAAAGTCTGTAAATTAACTGTTTTCTTTATTGTGTGAGTCATGATTTGTACCCATTTATTTATTATTTTAATCACCAGTGATCACTTCTTGGAAGATCGCTGATGAACTACAAACGTGTATATTTCCTGTCACTGTGTTTTTGCCTAGTTTGTTGTTTGTTTTGTTTGTACTTTTGGATCGATGCAGTGTTTACGACCTTGTGACTGTTTTCACTATGATTTTCGATTGCTCTAATTGAGTCTTGATTTTTTCCCCCTATATTTTTCTTCACAATTACCTGCACGAATACTTTATTTAAAAAATTAATATTAAAGTGCATTTGGATCCTACCTCTCTTCTCTTCGCCATGCCAAGACCCAAACGGGACATTTATGCTTTTGAATTGCATTTTGGGACCTTTATCTTTCTTCCAACAACTTTTAACCTAAAAAAGTTGGAAAAGGTGACTTTTATTTACATTTTAATAGAATAAAGTGATATATTGTCTAGATTGTTGTTGTAAATTGCACTACAAAAACCTTGTAATAAACTGCTAGTATTTTCAGTTATTTTGCAGATTTATTTCTTTTATATTATCTCTTATACATTATATTATTTCAAACTACTAAAATGTCAATAAAAGTCACTTTGTTAAACTGTAGAGTTGAATTTTCAACATAAAAAATGCAATTCACAAAAAATATATGACAGCAAAATCAAGAGAAACTTTTAATTAACACATATCTTTACAATGTAATAAATAAATGCAAGCAATGAAAAATAAACTCATATCTAAATAGTTAAATAGTTAAGTTAAGATGTTTTATTTTCAAACATCTTGCCATAGACCATCCATCATCTCTACTTAATTCTGAATAAGCCATTTTGAGGATTTTTGAAAACTACTTCTTGTGCCTCATTTTTGTTTCAAACCGACCAACATCTTTTTGGCACTGTGATAAACACAAACAGCAGCTCTCCAAACACAAGAGGAATACTAATGAAATAAGCACAGCACAAGCATATCGAAAAAAATCATCTCAGCATAATCTAAAAATGTCCTCTCTTCATTCTTCATCTCACTTCCACTGGCTCTGGAGCTCAAATCGATTACACATCCTTGGCTGGAGAGAGGAACTATAATACTTCATCAAGCTGTAAAGAAAACGCAGAGCAGGGAATTACACAAACTGACCTTCCCCCCTCGGCCAAGTTGATTAACAATAAGGCCGTTTTTTTTTTTTTTCAGTGTGATGTAATGACTCTGTTCCAGGCTGCTTGACATATGATGGCGGATTCCCATAACACAAGCCACTGCTGAAAGCTGGAGAGCTACAATTACAGTCAATCAGAGAGCAGTGAGGTCTATATGGCTCTTCAGAGAAAACACTCAGCCAAGATCACTGTGAAGGAAGATGATTGTGGCCTGCATGATGAAGAAAGAGAGAGATGTTTGGATGATAGGATCTATTACAGGGGGGATCACAGACATACTCAAAAAAATGGGTTTTTGCTGCTTGTTCAAGCTACTTATTTAAAATGAGCTGAAACAACACAATTCTTAAGGTTTTTTTGGGAACATCTTAGTTTTGTTATGTTCAATCGACCACCATTTGTTAAGTTAACTTAGTCGATTTGTGTTGGGACAACATGCACGATGCTATTTTTGAGTTAAGAGCTGGGAATTTTTAAGCATTGCTTTATGCATTAAAAAATATAATGAGTTCATCTGATTCATTCAAATCTGTCATATACAAAAAATTACATTTGCTGCTTATTCAAACTACTCTGAAAACTGAGTTTACTATATTTTTTTAAGGTAACTAGTTGCAAATATGCGACATGGTTGCTCGGAAATTCAATTAATATTTTTTTTCCCAGTGTATTTATTAAAATGAGTTGAAATTACATAATTCCCAAGTTGTTTTGGGGGAAGACTTAATTGTTTTATGTTAAACCCACTTAAATTTGTAAAAACGATTAAGTTAACTCAATCAATTTGTGTTGGGACAGCATGTAGGAATTGTGTGGAATCTAACATTTTTTACAGTCCAGTCTTCTAAAATAAATAATGCAATGTTATTAGAGACGACATTATCAGAGGGAGTAAAATGCTTGTGTGTTATTCAAAATCAATATATTGGATTGGCTGCTGGTTGTTTTGTGAGGTAATGTCACTAAAATTACAAACCCAAAGCCATTATAATAGCTCAAAAGCATACTTAACATTTAAGCATCAGGCCGATTCTTTCTAATCCCATGAAAACTGATTATAAACAAAATGTCAACTTGATAAGATGCTTCAAATGTCCTGCATGAAAAATTATATATCTGATGTGTGAGGTCTTAGAGACCAGCCAAACATCTAAATAAAAGGATGAACAAATTAATACAATATTTCTATAAAAATCCAATGTGGAAAAATATCCATCCATCCATCCATCCATCCATCCATCCATCCATCCATCCATCCATCCATCCATCCATCCATCCATCCATCCATCCATCCATCCATCCATCCATCCATCCATCCATCCATCCATCCATCCATCCATCTATCTATCTATCTATCTATCTATCTATCTATCTATCTATCTATCTATCTATCTATCATCTATATATCTGTCTGTCTAAGTTGTAGTTCATTTGTTTGTCTGTTATATGAATGTAATAAATATTGAAAAAAGTTGTACTACATTAATTGATGCAAGATTAGTACAATAAATAATAACATTTGTATTATTTATTGTTGATTATTATAAGAGTTGTTATTATTGTTATTATATTTCTTTAGTTAGTTATTTGTGCATGTATTTGTATACTTGCCCATGTATAGTTTTTTTCGATATATAGTCACAGTTATCTATAAAAGTAAAGTGCATAAATAAAGGAGAGTAAATAAATATTTTATTAGGGAATGTATGTATAATTGTATCATATATACTTTATATTTATAAATTGTGATATATATGTAAATAAATATATATTAGGTACACCTTATCAGTACCGGGTTGGACCCACTTTTGCCTTCAGAACTGCCTTAATCCTTCGTGGCGTAGATATAACAAGGTAATAAAAATATTCTTCAGAGATTTTGGTCTATGTTGACATGATAGCATTACAAAGTTTCTGCAGATTTGTCGGCTTCACATCCATAATGTGAATATCCCGTTCCACCACATCCCATAGGTGCTCTATTGGATTGAGCACTGGTGACTGTGGAGGCCATTTTAGTACAGTGAACTCATTGTCATGTTCAAAAAACCAGTTTGAGATGATTTCTGCTTTACGACATGGTGCGATATCCTGCTGAGAGTAGCCATCAGAAGATGGGCACACTGTGGTCATAAAGGGATAAATATGGTCAGCAACAATACTCAGGTAGGCTGTGGTGTTGACACGATGCTCAGTTTGTGCAAATGGGCCTAAAGTGTCCCAAGAAAATATCCCCCACACCATTACACCATCAACACCTGCCTAAACTGTTGATACAAGGCAGGAATGATCCATGCTTTCATTTACATTTACATTTAGTCATTTAGCAGACGCTTTTATCCAAAGCGACTTACAAATGAGGACAAGGAAGCAATTTACACAACTAAGAGCAACAATGAATAAGTACTAAAGGCAAGTTTCAGGTCTGTAAAGTCTAAGAAGGGAAGTGTTAGTAGTTTTTTTTTTTTTTTTTTTTTTTTTTTTTTTTTTTTGTACAATTAGTGTGATATTCAAAGAGGCAATTGCAGCTTAGGAAGTGAAGTGGAGACTAAATAGTTGAGTTTTTAGTCGTTTCTTGAAAATAGCGAGTGACTCTGCTGTTCTGATGCAGTTAGGGAGTTCATTCCACCAACTGGGCAGATTGAGCGTGAGCGTTCGCGAAAGTGATTTTTTCCCTCTTTGGGATGGAACCACGAGGCGACGTTCATTCACAGAACGCAAGTTTCTGGAGGGCACATAGATCTGCAGAAGTGAGTGCAGATAAGAAGGTGCTAGGCCAGAAGTCACTTTGTAGGCAAACATCAGAGTTTTGAATTTGATGCGAGCAGCAACTGGCAGCCAGTGCAAACGGACTAGCAGCGGAGTGACATGTGCTCGTTTAGGTTCATTGAAGACAACTCGTGCTGCTGCATTCTGGAGCAGTTGAAGAGGCTTGATAGAGTTAGCTGGAAGCCCAGCTAGTAGAGAGTTGCAGTAATCCAGTTTGGAGAGAACAAGAGCTTGAACAAGGAGTTGAGCTGCATGTTCAGATAAGAAGGGTCGGATCTTTCTGATGTTATAGAGTGCAAATCTGCACGATCGAGCAGTTCTAGAAATGTGGTCAGAGAAGTTTAGTTGGTCATCAATCGTTACTCCAAGGCTTTTCACCATTTTGGATGCAGTAATGGTTGCCCCATCCATCTGGATTGAAAAGTTATGGTGTAGAGTCGGGTTGGCAGAAACTACAAGCATTTCCGTTTTTGCGAGGTTCAGCTGAAGATGATGATCTTTCATCCAGTGTGAAATATCCAACAGGCAGGCTGAGATACGAGCTGGAACCGAGGGATCATCAGGATGAAAAGAGAGGTATAGCTGGGTGTCATCAGCATAGCAGTGGTAGGAGAATCCATGTCTCTGGATGACTGGTCCTAGAGATGATGTGTAGATGGAGAAGAGAAGTGGCCCAAGAACAGAGCCTTGAGGTACCCCAGTGTTTAGATGCTGTAGGTTGGACACCTCTCCCCTCCAAGACACCCTGAATGACCTGTCAGAGAGGTAAGATCTAAACCATTGTATAACAGTGCCCGCAACGCCCAGTGACTCAAGCGTAGATAGCAGGATCTGGTGGTTGACAGTGTCAAAAGCAGCTGACAAGTCCAGCAAAATGAGGACTGATGATTTAGAGTCTGCTTTAGCCAGTCTGAGATCCTCCACGACCGAGAGCAGGGCAGTCTCAGTTGAGTGGCCTTTCTTAAAGCCGGATTGCTTGTTGTCCATGAGATTGTTTTGAGTAAGAAAGTCCAGGACTTGATTGAACACTACTTTCTCCAGAATCTTGGCCATGAATGGAAGCAGGGATACTGGTCTGTAGTTTTCAAGTAGCGTATGGTCCAGGTTGGGTTTCTTTAGCAGTGGGGTTACCCTAGCCTGCTTAAATGTAGTGGGGAATAAACCAGAGTCAAGAGATGTGTTAATTATGTGAGTCAGTGTTGGTATGACTGCAGGAGAGATGGCTTGCAAGAGATGAGAGGGAATGGGATCGAGTGGACAGGTGGTTGCATGGCTAGATAGCACAAGTTTGGACACCTCAGACTCAGAGAGCTGAGAAAAAGAGGTGAGTGTGTGTGGTGTTGGTGTTGTATCTTGCGTGTTTGTTGTAGGTGCAGCAAATTGAGCACTGATTTTTGCAGTTTTGGTGCAGAAGAATGTAGCAAAGTCATCAGTAGTAAGTGTGGAGGATGCGGGTGGAGGAGGAGGATAGAGGAGGGAGGAAAATGTTTTAAAAAGTAGGCGAGGATTAGTGGCATTGTTGATTTTCAGACGGTAATACGTCTGCTTTGCAGAAGTAACCTCAGCTGAGAAAGAGGACAGAAGAGTTTGGTATGTTAAGAGATGTGCAGGATTTTTAGTTTTCCGCCAAATTCTCTCTGCAGCCCGAAGTTTTGAGCGATGCTCACGGAGAGCATCCGAGAGCCAGGGTGCAGGAGGACTGGCACGGGCTGGCCTGGATGCAAGAGGACATAATCGGTCTAGACATGATGCTAGTGTGGAGCAGAGTGTATTAGTGGCACTGTTCGAATCAAGTGCAGTGAGTTTGCGAGATGGAGGAAGAGAGTCTGAAACAATGGTGGATAGTCTATTGGGTGAGAGAGATCGTAGGTTTCTGCGAAAGGTAACCAGTGTTGGAGTGTGTGGCGGCTCAGGAGTAATGTGGATGTTGAGAGACAGAAGGAAATGATCAGATATTTGTAGTGGAGTTACTATTGTTTGATCAGTGAAGCAGTGTCGTGTGTAAATAAGGTCTAGCTGATTACCTGATTTGTGGGTAGCAGAAGTAGGTGCTCTTTTTAGGTCAAAAGAGGCAAGCAGAGTCTGAAAGTCTGCAGCTTGCGGTTTGTCAACGTAAATGTTGAAGTCACCTAGCACCAATAAGGGAGTGGCAAAATTAGAAAAAGATGAGAGAAGAACATCCAGTTCATCTAGGAAGTGACCTAATTTACCTGGTGGGCGGTAGATGACAACCACATTTATGTAGAAGGGGTGGATAATGGTGACTGCATGGAATTCAAAGGAGCTGATTGTTGGCAGGGACGGTATCAGAGTAAATTTCCATTCTTTGGAAATTAGTAGTCCAGTCCCACCCCCTCTCCCTGTCTGACGAGGAGTGTGGGAAAAAGAGAAATTAGCAGAAAGAGTAGCATGTGTAGCAGTGTCCTCCGGCCTCAACCAGGTCTCAGTTAGAGCCATGAGATTATAGTCAGAATATGTAGCTATGGAGGTAATAAAATCAGCCTTGTTAACAGCTGATTGACAATTCCAGAGGCCCACGGAGAGAGAGAGTTGTGAAATAGTAGATACATGTATTGAACGAAGGTTGTGAGGATTACGCCTGCAGCGCACCTCCCGTGTTTTGCGAGTGTTAGTAACAACAGGAATTAGAAAACACATAATAAAAGTGCACTGACAACAAAAAATAAGTGTGAAGTAAAACAATACAGTAAAGTACTCAAGTGCTTTGTCGGTGTCTTTGCTCGGTGGAGTCGCGCAGGTAGAGTCGATGGTCTTTACCCTCGTCGGTCTTCACACGAGGCGGTCTTCACACGAGGCTGCCGCGACCGCTGCCGCGGTGAACTAGTTGTTTATATAACCCCAAAGCACTAGCTGATTGAATTCAGCTGGACACGCCTCGAGAGTCAAAACAAGGGCCGAAACTGAGGCGGACGACGCGAACCGCGTCTGCGTTCGCTACACAAGCTCTTATAGTAACCAAGGAAACAGTGGCTAAACAACTTCTAGTATTATACACAACTGAAAGCAAGTTTAAATGTCCTACAACTTTACACAAACAGCTGGAAACAAGTCCTCAAACCATACACAACAACTGAAACAAATCTTAAATGTACTTACAGGCTGCTGTTCTAGATGCTGCTAAAGTGCTTCTCCTGCCGACTAATGCTACCGTGCTCACTATATAGTGGTTACCTGGCGTTCATGTTGTTGATGCCATGTTGTTGATGCCAAATCCTTACCCTAACTTCTGAATGTTGCAGTAGAAAATACTCAGACCAGCCCATCTGGCACCAACAACCATGTTACATTCAAAGTCACTTAAATCACCTTCCTCATTATGATGCTCGCTTTACAGCAGATTGACCTGACCATGTCTACATGCCTAAATGCATTGAGTTGCTGCCATGTGATTGGCTGATTAAAAATTTCCATTAACATGCAGTTGGACAAGTGTATCTAATAAAGTGACCGGTGAGCATACAGACACTAAAAGGACACATTTGGACACCAAAGTTTGAAAGATGAAGGTTTTGAAAAGATTAAGGAAACTTTCTTTCTTTAATGATTCTTTCTTTCTTTGCCATCAGTGAAAACCGTGAAGCGGCACAGATCCTCTAACTTATTCCGAGCAAATGACAGAACTCTGATTACTTTAAAAAGAATGAGAACAGATAGTTTTCTTCTTTTCATCGCTGTTTATGATTACTCACTATCTGCCAAAGCCAGAAACAAATCATTCCGGTGCGTCATTCAAGTATTTGTTGCTTTAATTCAATGTGAGATGGAAAGTGATTTGTTTAGTATCTATTGTGAAACATTTTTTTTTCTCTCTAGCAATGAATGGAGGAGATTTCAATAGCTATTCTCTACTGTTCTTACAAATTCACATTCCTAGAAACATAATCATTTCAGAAAATCAATAGTATTACCCTATTTCAACTTTAAAGCTTTTTTATTTGACAAAATCATACTTTAAAGTTTAAAGCAACAATAGAGTGTATAGAAAACTATATGACTGAAGATCAAATCTCACCTCACAATATTAAAAGAAGAAGCCTTTGTTTAGATTTAAACTCTTTTTTCTGATGGATGAAAAACATTTCACATTCTATATCTCACCTTTGAGTTCTGTTATCAATGTAAGTGTAGGTGAAGAGCTTTTTTTGTCACGAATAACAATGCAGTAAAAAATCTCTCATGTGCTATAGAATAAATGTGCAGCTTTTTTTTTTTGTTAAATCTATAAAATAAATAAATAAAGTCAACACATACTTTTAAAAATGCTGCCCAACAACGTTATCATATCGATAAAACAATTCAAATTCTTTTGAAAGAGA
The DNA here is from genome assembly GCF_052040795.2 of Danio rerio. Lineage (NCBI taxonomy): Eukaryota > Metazoa > Chordata > Actinopteri > Cypriniformes > Danionidae > Danio > Danio rerio. The sequence continues at coordinate 27,478,463 of NC_141032.1, forward strand.
TTTGCTTTATTCATTGCACCTGTAAACACTCCAACGCTTTGGCAGTATTTCAGCCCTTTACAGTCGTTCCAATAAAGCTCTATTGACTTTCAGAGAATGAGAGAGAGAAAGATAGCACAAAAAACACAATCTGAAAAATGTAAGCAGACAAGGAAAGGTCAGACCGCTGAACAGAACATCACAAAAAAATCTTGGTGTAATCGTTCAGCAATACCTGACTCTGTTTTCCAGAACTGTAAGGCAGGTTATCTCTTCAAACCCTATTTCAGTCGCTATCTTTGTGCAGAGACCATAGGGAATATTCTAGGTGTTGGAGATAACATTGTGCTCTTAATTGCATTCAAAATTCACCACCGACAACAATTCAAGCCCAGCTTAAGAGGGATTTGAATACAATATCAGGAATATCTAAAGCCAGTAAGATGGAACAGATGCTGGTTTTATACATTGAAACATTAAGGACGGTGGGATTTATAAAGATTTAAAAAAAACTCTTAGTCTCTAGGCCCAGCAACACTGAAAGTAAACAAGAAATTAGTAGATGTCACAAAAAAAGACATGGAATCAGCAAGTAAAATGTCGAGTTACTGAAAACAAACATTTTCTTGTAAAACATGTTTGAATAATTTTATTTACTATTTAATTTTACATTACTTTTAACTATTCAAAGTTGTTACAGCTGATGGCTGGTAATATTCGAGACGTAAAATCTAAGTGGGAAAAAAACTTGGAGTGCTCATTCACAGATGACAAATGGGAAACAAAATGCAAGAAAGCTCAGACTTTTTTCTATCAATAGTCGTCATAAACTCATCCAATTTAATTTTAGTTAAGTTAGATTGATTATTTAAAAGTTCCTGCCCAGATGTTTGTCCTAGAGAGTGCCGGGTAATGTGTAATGTCTGCCTTTTTGTCAGAGGTTAAGGCTAATTTTAAAAATCTAAATAAGAAGAAGACTGAGGCAATTGTTTTGGATTGCTAGCTGCCTTGGGAAAGCTGAATCAAATGTTAGACTATTTATCCAACTACATTAAACTATCTGTAAGAATTCTAGGTTTGCAGTAAATGCAGTAGTTAAATCTTGTTTTTTCCAGCTGAGATTATTAGCCAAAGTGAAAGGCTTTTGTATCGTGCGGAATTCGAGAGATTAATTCATGCCTTTATTTCATCACGCTTGGACTACTGTAACTTATCTAATGTGGGTATCGGCCATTTTAATATAAACGGTGCTAGGCTTCTGGCACCCGCAGGTTTGAACACATTTCTCCTATCCTGTGCTTCCTAAATTGGTTGCCAATATGTTTTAAAATAGAGTTTAATTTTTTATGTATGTTTTTAAGGTATTAAATGGCCAGGCACCAACTTACAGTTAGGTCCATAAATATTTGGAAATCGACACAATTCTAACATTTTTGGCTCTGTACACCAACACAATCGATTTGAAATAAAACAAACAAGATGTCCTTTAACTACAGACTGGTGAACGGTCTAAGAATTACAACAATTTGCACATGTGCCTCCCACTTGTTAAGGGTCCAAAATTATTTGGACAATTGGCTTCTAAGCTGTTACATGGCCAAATGTGTGTTATTCCCTCATTATCCCAATACAATGAGCAGATAAAAAGATCCAGAGTTCATTTCAAGTGTGCTATTTGCCAAAATCCAAAGAGCTGTCACTATCAGTCAAGCAAGCCATCATTAGGCTGGAAAAAAAAACATCAGAGAGAAAGCAAAAACATTAGGCATGGCCAAAACAACAGTTTGGAACATTTTTAAAAAGAAAGTGCGCACCAATGAGCTCAACAATACCTAATGACCCGGAAGACCACGGAAAACAACTGTGGTGGATGACCAAAGAATTCTTTCCCTGGTGAAGAAAACACTCTTCATAACAGTTGGCCAGATCAAAAACACTCTCCAGGAAGTAGGTGTATGTGTGTCAGAGTCAACAATCAAAAGAAGACTTCACCAGATTGAATACAGGGGGTTCACCACAAGATGTACACCATTGGTGAGCCTCAAAAACAGGAAAGCCAGGTAAGAGTTCTAAAGAAGCCTTCACAGTGCTGAAACAAGACCAACTTGTAACATAGTGATGGGAAGAGAAGAGTATGGAGAAGGAAAGGAACTGCTCATGATCCTAAGCAGTGAAGCATGGTGGTAGCAGTGACATGGCGTGGGCATGTATGGCTGTCAATGGAACTAGTTCTCTTGCATTTATTGATGATGTGACTGCTGACAAAAGCAGCAAGATGAATTCTGAAGTATTTCAGGCATTATTTTCTGCTCATATTAAGCCAAAAACATCAGAACTCATGTTCACATTGCTTCACAATATAGATGGAGAATGGCACAAAGCATACTGCAAAAGCAACCAAAGAGTTTTTGAAGAGAAAGAAAGTGGAATGTTATACAATGAGTCAATCCCCTAACCTAAATCAGATTGAGCATGCATTTCACTTACTGAAAACAAAACTGAAGGAAAAATGCCCTGCAAACAAGCAGGAACTCAAGACAGTTACTGTAGAGACCTTCAGCGATGAAACCCAACATTTGGTGATGTCTATGCATTCCAGCCTTCAGGCTATAATTGACTGCAAAGAATTTGCAAAAGTTTGCAAAAGTATTAAAAAGTGAAAGTTTGATTTATGATTATTGTTCTGTCCCACTGCTTTTGGACCCTTAACAAGTGGGAGACACATATGCAACCTGTTTTAATTCCTACAGCTTTCACCTGATTTGAATTTGTTCGTTTCATTTAAAATCGATTTTGTTGATGTATAGAGCTAAAAATGTTAGAATTGTGTCAATGTCTAAATATTTATGGACCTAACTGTATCTCTCTAATCTAATTACTGTAAAATATCTGCAGATTTTTAAGGTCATCGAACCAGAAAATGCTAGTAGTTCCCAGATCCAAATTGAAGAAAAAAGGAGATTGAGCTTTCTCTGTAGTAGATCCTAAAATGTGGATTGGGCTACCTATGTCCATTAGAACAATTTCCAAAGAATCTTTGTTCAGAGAAAAACTTAAACTAGACCTTCTAGAAAGAGCTTTTTAATAGGGAGAACATTGACCGTATTGTACCTATCCTGTCTTGTTATTTATCATTGATGCTGTATGGTATGTTGGATGTATTCTATGTTGTTTTATCTGTTGCTGTCTGTTTTTGATAATTTGCTTTTAGGTTATTACAGCACAATTGTCAACAACTGTTGTTTTATTACGCTTTATAACTAAACTAAACTAAATTAAACTAAACTAACTAAACTAAACTAAACTAAACTAAACGAGGGACTCTCCTACATATGCTGTGGTCTTGCCCTGACTTGTTAGTTGTAGGTATAATAATGTGCCTAGAGAGCCTAGACCTACCCTTTTAGGAGATTCCACAGTACTTGATCAAAAAAGCATTATTTTGAGATTTGTCAGATTAGCCCTACTAGCAGCCATAAAATGTATATCTTGAGATGGAAGGATTCTGAACCGCCTTCTACTTTCAAGTGACATATGCCTTTGGAAAAAAAATATGTTTCGTTTGAAAAAGTAAGATTTGTTTGTCAAATACTGGGGCAGCTTCATTTCTTACTTGGGTATAACATGACAGAGTGCTTAGAACCTGACATTGTTATGTTTTTTGCTTAAGTTATTCATGTTTTATTTGTGGCACGGGTTGCAGGCTTGGGGCATGAATAGGGCAGTATGTGTGGAGATGAAAGATCTACAAATTCATCATTATATGGACTACAAGATCCAGTCATGCACTGCACACACACACTGGTTCCTAATCCTGGCTGATTGCTAACCCACAAAGCTGAAGCTGTTCATAACTGATTACATGGACCATAAAGAGAGCACTCACACACACTTCTGTGCTGAGTCTTGTTATACTGCTTTTGTGAACATTACATTGCGTTTCCTTAACTTGCCTTGCCTTGTTTGTGACCCTCACCTTGTTTATTTGTTTAAGTTGCCTGCTGCTTTATAATAATAAAATATATTCTGCTGGCAACACGGTGGCGCAGTAGCTAGCACGATTGCCTCATGAAGGTCGCTGGTTCAAGCCCCGGCTGGGTCAGTTGGCATTTCTGTGTGGAGTTTGCATGTTTTCCTTGTGTTGGCGTGGGATTCCTCTGGGTGCTCTGATTTCCCCCTCAGTCCAAAGACATGTGGTATAGGGGAATTAAATAAACTAAATTGGCCGTAGTGTATGTGTGTGTGAATGAGTGTGTATGGGTGTTTCCCCAGTACTGGGTTACAGCATGGAAGGGCATCCGCTGTGTAAAACATATGCTGGATAAGTTGGCAGTTCATTCCGTTGTGGCGACCCTGATGAATAAAGGGACTAAGCTGAAGAAAAATTAATATATTAATGAATATATTATTTTTTTAACTAAGTTTACCAAAGGTCAAAATAATCATATAAATCCAAGATTAATCATTAACAACTTATTAATTTTCTGTTGATTAATGTTTTTAATATATAGCCACAAATAGTTTTAACAGTTCTTCATTTGGCAAATAGTTACCAGTAACCCTTGATGTTTGATTAGCTTTATCCATGATGTCAAAGCAGGTAAAGTTTACACTCGGATCAAAGTCCCATTGATTTCTCTCTGTATGAGAGCAAGCATCTCATAAATGTGATATTTCTGAGGATCATGATGTGAGATTACTGACCATGTAATAAACTTTGTTTAACCATTGTTGCCTTATGCCTATTGTGGATTGCATGATTTTTATTGTACAGTTGTCTCTTGAGCAGACTCTTCGGGCTTTGGCTTGTTATGTGGTTGTGGGTGTTTGTCCTATGAACAGTTGGTGTGGCTCCAAGCCAGCACAAATGCTGTAGACTGACACCCCATCCTCCCATTCCCCCGAGAAAACTGTCAGCACGAGTTAATGGATTCTAGGATTCTCAAGAGTTTCTCAGTTGTTCTCCACATTTTCAAAAACTGTGATGGCATGAATGAAAGATGAAACTCAAATGATAAGAACCATATCCATCAAGAGACCAGAAAAAGGTCATGTAAGCCTGATCGTTGAAAGACTTTGTTAATAAAATAGTTACTATTTGGTACATAGTAGATATTAACAAAACGTTTTTCAGACTACATTTTTGAAACCACAAAAATGTACATTAACGCACATTTGACTGCAGTATTTAGATAAAATGAATGATACAGGGTTGCATGACAACAACAACTTTTGTGCCTTTTCACATAAATGATATTTACAAGGACATATTATCTATGAATAAAGGGCTTTTCCATGCAGTTTTCTGATTTGAAATCAAATATGTTTGTGTCTGTAATGAAGTTCACGGCCCTTTGGCCGTCGGGAAGAAGGAGGCGGAGAACCGACACAGTTTTAAATGATTTATTAATAACAGGGACGCCAGTTCCTCACGGAGACTGCTGTCTAAACCAAAACAAACAGACGGCAGCTCCTCACGGAGACTGCCGTCAAACTGAAAGCAAAAGTAAAGCAATATGCCCGGGCCCGGTCCTCCCTCGGCTTCCTCTGCCATCGTTCCTCCTCTTATAATCCAAAGCTCCTTCCGTGGGATTCGAGGCAGGTGCGCACCACAGGTGCATCCATTTACGCGCGGCCTCATTCCGTTCCCACGGCTCTCGACGACGCCCCCTCGCCACAGTCTCACTTTTCTATCTCAACCCAGGCTCATTCTGATTATGTTCCCCACATACATTTCTGAGGAGAGCTAAATTTGTTCCAGGAGCTACTTTTATTGCAGTTTTTGTGAATCCACCAGAGGTCGCTGTGAATGCTTTTTCAGATCTCAAATTTTTGTGCCATTCACGCCTGCTGTTCTAGCGTTGTCGACTGACTGACCAACTGACCGATCCCCCACACCCTCCCCTTTCCCTAAACCCAACCAATATTGTTTTAAAAAGCACCAATTGACCCGCCCACCCACTTCCCTTAACCCAACCAACAGTTTTTTTCAAAAGCAATTCAGAAAAAGAAAAGCCCCTTGATTTTTACAACAATTTCAGATTTTACCACATTCTCACCCTGTTATTTACTTGTTTATTTGATTTTTTAGCTTTTGTTTTTATCTTACCTGCTTTCTGAAACCATTCTTCATCGGACTAGAAGCCCATTGTTACGGTCAACTCCTCTCTGTGTCTCATGTGCGCCGTTGTATGCGTCGAGCTACCAGAAAAACTGATAACAGCGAAAAAGCCGTCCATATGAAGGTAAACTGTCATCTGGTAAGTGAGAAAAGGAAATAACGTTCATTTTAAAGATGAAATGCAGCCATACAGATTTCTGGCTACATAATTCATGCTCTTCAGAAATGTATATAAAGCTATGTTTTCAGAATGAGCCTATGTTGTTCTATCTCTATATGGACAATTTTTCTGACATGGTCAGTAGCTCACTTTGTACTGTGTTGTACTTGTGATGCAAGGCATATAGGTTCCAGTTTGGTGTAGCATGATTTACAAAAGAAAACCAATATAAAACCAATGTACAATCAAGGTAAAACAATGTGGTTATGGTGGACTTTTCTTTTATGTTTCCTTTTGAAAACACTGGTAGGTTTTTTTAAAGAAGTATTTTGGTCAAACTCAGTCCTGAAGGGCCAGTGTCTGGCAGAGTTTACCTCTAACTCCAATTCAACACACCTGAACTATAAGCTCAAGCTCTTATTTGGTACACTGTAAATTTCCTCACATGTGTCTTATACCTACTCTCACCTGCAGCTTCTCCACTATGAACGTCCAGCGTTCTCCAGCCTCCGACGCTTAGACTGCAGCGGCCAAAGGAGAAATGGTCATGCCCAACTGATCCTGGTTTCTCTCAAGGTTTTTTCCTTCACTTTTGTCACTTGAAGTTTTTTCCTCGCCACTGTCGCTACTGGCTTGCTTGGTTTTTGGGACTTGTGGAGCTGTGCAGTGTTTGGACTTTCTGCAGTGAAAATTAAACCACACTGAACTAAACTAAATTGAACTTCAACTTTGAAAACTGGACTGACACACAATTTACTTGAACTTGAATGTTTAGCTGCTTTGACAAACTACATTTTAAAAGCACTATAGAAATAAAGATGAATTGAATTGAATTGAATATAATGACAATCCCCAGTTTCACCAATTGCCACTGGATTGAGTTTTGGGGCCGGTTGCACCAGCAGTGTGTAATTTAAAATGTAGCTTTGTTGCAATGTAAAGGAACACTACTTACAGACTATTACATTTTTTGTGTTGCACCTTTAAATTAAGATTAAACGTAGCTCTACACTCATATTTAAAGCAGCCTCTGGCCATGAATAGCGCCAAAAAACGATGAGAGTAAGATTAGATTGCATTGATGAGCTTGTGATGATAATGATAATGAACAAGTTATCACTTCATCCATCTCTCTCTGCCTCCCAGCCTTTTGCTTTTATTTGGTTATTAAATGTCCTCCAACTCCAGTTTGTGACAGAAGAGTTTAATTTTCTTTTGAGGACAGTTTTATTTTTATAATAATTCCTTACATTTATATAGTGCTTTTCTGGACACTCAAAGTGCTTCACACATTTTTGGGGGGAATCTCCTCATCCACCACTAGTGTGCAGCACCCACCTGGATAACGCGACAGCAGCCATATTGTGCCAGACCACACACCACACACCAGCTGATTGGTGGAGCAGAGACAGAGTGATGATTGATATTATGCGATGATTAGAAGGCCATGATGGACAGAGACCAGTGGGCAAATTTGGCAAGGATGCTGGGGTTAATCCCCTACTCTTCAAAAGACATACTGTGATTTTTAACGACCACAGGGAGTCAGGACCTTGGTTTAACGTCTGATCCAAAAGATGGCACTCACTTAGAAGTATATAGAGACCCCATCATTATACTGCAGCGTTAGGTTGTGTATACTCTGCTGGCCTCACTAACTCCACCTTCAGCAGCAACCTAGCTTTCCCATGTGGTCTCCCATCCAGGTACTGACCAAGTGCACCCTTGCTTATCTTCAGTGGGCGACCATGTGAGACTTGCAGAGAGCTATTAGCGCATGATCAATCAGTTAATCAATAAATTAAAATTTTTTCATGGTAGAATGTTTCTCCTGTTCCTCTTAAAATAATTTCAAGATTAATGTTTTAATTTTGATAATGTCATGTTCAGTTTATGTGCACTTCAGGCTATTTAAGAAATTTAAAGGCTTCTAATTAGGTATTACCTCATTCAGTGTGACTACACATTTCTTTTTACAGAGATTATGACCAATTTACTACAATCTGCCTAAAGAACAAGTGCTGTAACCAAGATAAGTACAAATTTTCTGTTACTAAGCCATAGTATGGACTTACATTCAAGTTTAAGCAATAATGTACAAACAGCTAGTGCAAGTCGACACTGGTAATTGTAGAACCATTTCGGTGGAATTCATTGACAAGCTCAAGAAAACAGATCGGCATCACAAGATAAGCACACTGTGGTCATAAAGGGATGGACATAGTCGTAATGATGATGATGAAGTGATAAACCAAAGGTCTTCAAGCCTTTTCCTGGAGATCTACCTTCCTGCAGAGTTTCGTTCTAACCCTGCCTGTAATTATCAAGCACTCCTTCAGATCCTTATAAGTTGTTTAGTTGTGCTCAATCAGGGTTGGAACTGAACTCTGCAGGAAGGTAGATCTCCACAGGAACAAGAGTGAGGACCTCTGATTTAAACGATGCTCAATTGGTACTAATGGGCTCAAAGTGTGCTAAGAAAACCTCTCACATACCGTTAAACCACCACCACCACCACTCTAAGCCGTTTATACAAGGCTGGAGATATCCATGCCATCATGTCATTTGAACAGTAAATATATCTATATATTGCTTTAAGTGCATACCTCTCAGTGCTGCTTGCAATCAGAAAGAGGGTCAGCGCAGAAAGCTGGAGAACGCTGTGTGTGAGGATGAAAAATGATCAGGAGACATTCACTGATGAGACAAAAGAATAGAGGAAGCCAAGACTAATTAAACATCAAACTCTTTTCATCTGTTTCATTACACAGGTCTGTAATTAGCAGGAATCACTTTGTCTGTTAATCCCGTTTGGTCTTTTTTTTTTTTCATTACAGCAGTGCAATGCATTATCTTGACTGAACAGCTCTCTATTTTTTTTCTTTTCTTTTTTTAAAGAAAGTTGGTGCAACCAAGAAGTCAGCAGTACATAGGAACTATAAAGCAAACTGCCTTCTACTGAACCTCAAGAACTGCAGTGACACATGTGAAAGATTGCTAACCTACACACTATTCCCAAAGAAGAGAGGAAGCTTTGTTTAAAGCCAAGTGAGCAGCAGGGCTACAGATGGAGATTAACAACTGCTCTCTCTCTCTCTCTCTCTCTCTCTCTCTCTCTCTCTCTCACACACACACACACACACACACACACACACACACACACACACACACACACACACACACACACAGACACACACACTCTCTCTCTCACTTTCAGATTCACAGACTGGGGTCCTCACACACACAAATAAACACACTCCACAACACACACCCCCATAATGTCTGCTTTGCCCTTACAAATGTTTCCCAACGGGTCTTTATGGAGGACTTCATTTTGTAATCAATGGACCCTTTTCACAAGACAGTATTGACACGTTTTAAGGTCAACGGCATCCTAAATACTTGGAAATTGTTTATATTTAGATTTTTTTTTAAATGTATGAACAGTTATTTGCATTCATGTATGCATTATATAATGTTTATTTTGATTTTTTAAAAATGTATGAACAGTTATTTGCATTCATGTGCATTATATCATGTTTCCATAAGATTACAAAAAAACTACCACTTATACAGTCAGGTCCATAAATATTTGGTCATTGACACAATTCTAATATTTTTGCCTCTATACACCAACACAATGGTTTTAAAAGGAAACAAATAAGCCATACTTTAACTGCAGACTGTCAGCTTTACTTTGAGGGTATTCACATCCAAATCAGGTGAACAGTATAGGAATTATAACAGTTTGCATATGTGCCTCCCACTTGTTAAGGGACCAAAAGTAATGAGACTGAATAATACTCATAAATACTTGGTTCCAAATCCTTTGCAGTCAATTACAGCCTGAAGTCTAGAATGCATAGACATCACCAGATGCTGGGTTTCATCCCTGGTGATGCTCTTCCAAGCCTCTCCTGCAACAGTCTTCAGTTCCTGCTTGTTCTTGGGACATTTTTCCTTCAGTTTTGTCTTCAGCAAGTGAAATGCATTCTCAATTGGATTCAGGTTAGGGGATTGACTTGGCCATTGCATAACATTCCATTTGTTTCCCTTCAAAACCTCTTTAATTGCTTTTGCAGTATGGTTTGGGTCATTGTCCATCTGCTTCGTGAAGCACCGTTCAAGGGGTTCTGAAGAGTTTAGCTGAATATGAACAGATTATATTGCCTTAAACACTTCAGAATTCATCTTGCTGCTTTTTTAGCAGTCACATCATCAATAAATACATGAGAACAAGTTCCATTGACAGCTATACATGCCCACGCCATGTCACTACTACCACCATGCTTCATACTTGCATCCAATATCTCGTTTGTCACATGGCGAATGCATGAACTGTTCCTGAATGAAAATGAACCTGCAGTTAAAGTCTGAAAATGAAAATGAAACACTCAAAATTACATGAATCTCCAGAGGAAATGTGGATAGCGCAGTGACACAATGACGTTAACCAAATTATGTGCTATAACATGTTATAACATAACAAAAGCAACTCATGGAAACACCTTAATTATATTATTGTCTTATTAAGATTAAAGCAAATAATTATATGACTGATGTCCATGTATAAGCGTAGTTACTTAAAAAAAATGCTGGGTTCCAGTTCATGTTGTCAAAACACAAATCAATTAAGTTAACTTAATCGTTTTTACAATGTTAGGTGGATTGAACCAAACTATAGAGTTGTCCTAAAGACTGAACAATTGTGTTGTTTCTACTCATTTTAAATAAGTAGTTTGAACAAGCAGCAAAAGGCAATTTACTGTTACATAACTGAACAAAAAATCTTGAAATGCAAAACAGACCTACAAAACAAACACAGCGGATGATCGAGCCCATTCTTCATTCATCCATTCAGGCTCAATTAGGCGAACAAGAGAGATCAAGAGAAAAGGAAGCAAGTGAATTAAAGACGAGCTCTGTGTTTCCTGTGGCTCCATTACAGGTAATGGGCACAAATCAATCACAACTCTCAACATGCGCTAGCAATCACGTTTACAATCAGACTAAAGCCGGTTGGTGTATTCTTTCAGATATGAATTGTACATCATGGAGAGATGAATAATGTAAACAGAATTAAGCTCATCCCAGGAAATTTGTGCACACCTGGAAAGAGTCCTGCAGCTGCCATGGCGATGAGTGTTTCGACGTCACAGGTTTGAAGTAGAAAAGATTAATATTGATTGTCTTGGAAAAAAGAAAGTCTATTACTAGAACAGCAGTTCTTGGCAGAGAGATTACTGACCTCTTTAAAATGCTCAGTGTGGCTGATCATTGCAGTCTTTAATAGTAAGCAGGGCGGCTCAAAGATTTTGCCGGGTGAATCACAGCCACTCATTGTCAAAGATTTGTTTCACTTTGCTTTGTGTTTCTGACAGCATATCAAGAGCCAGTGTGCAGTTAGACAGTCTGTCAGCCTCTTGTTGTGTTATTACCTCTAGACTATAAAGAAACGTGGAGAAATGGGATCTAGGAACAATGGAAATCCTTTCTTTGCAGTTCTGCAGAGCTCTGGCCATTAAAGAGATGGATTCAAAGGGATTTTTGGAAGTTCTTTTGTGTACAGTGTCTCCTGTTGCCATGCGAACAGCCTGAGATGGATATTCAAAGAGTTGTTCAAAAGGGGCTTTGTAAACTGTACACTGTACATTCTTTTTTTTTTTTTTTTGGTTGTAAATAAAGATTATTAGAGTATGTTTTTCAAGAAAAAGGTTCCTATAGGTAAAAAAAAAATTGTTATTATTATTATTATTATTATTATTATTATTATTATGTAAAAAATAATTATTAATCAGCCAGATTTCTTCACTATAAACATTATTATGAGTGGATTATGACATTACAAAAGGATCAGTAGTCCCAATTTAAAGGTGCAGTATGCAAGTTTGACACCCAGTGGTTGAACTAGGTATTGCAGTTCTGAATCAAAACAAACGCAAGCGCAGGTTACCAGATTGAGGACCAACGGGAGCATCCCTGACAATTAAGCCTAAATTACAATGTAACTTGCTCACCTAATGTTTTAGTGTATAATATATATTTTATTTGCTAATTATTTTATATATAATATAATAAAGTGGAACTGAATCTGCGTCTTATTTCGGAGTCTGCTACTGTCCAACGGAGGTTGCATTTCGGTCACGGAAGCTTACTTTAAGAGCCTTTGAATGAATAAATGAATGAATGAATGAAATATGAAGTTTTCCAACAATGCAAGCCAGGGTGCTGTAATATAATTGGCTAAAGTGCCAGTGGGCGCTGGGCGGGTTAAAAGAACCAAAACAAAGACAGATGTTCTGTAACTCACATTTTCAAAGCACAATATCTGACTTTAGCGTTGCTTTTCAGATAAACGTGAATGTTCACTTAGCGTATTTCTTAAATATCTGCAAACATATTATGGTATTTTTATGTCTAAGAAGAGTCAAAAACGTAAATACAGCACTTAATGTAAAATGTCCTCAGGCTAATCAAGATTTGATTGAATTTTTTTCTTTTGTAGAATATTAAAAGAATAGTTCTGCCAAAACTAAAAATTCTGCCATCGTTTACTCATCCTTTCCTTTTTACAAACCTGTTTGAATTTTTTTCTTCTGTTGAACACAAAACGAGATATTAAGAAAAATGCTGAAAATAACAGCAATTAACTGTCATAGAATTTTTCTTCCTGCTAAGGATGTTAATGGCTGCCTTTATTGTTTGCAACATTTTTCAGAGTATCTTGTATTTTGTTAAACAAAGAATGATTATTACAAAGCTTAGGAATTTGAGTCAAGAATTAGAAAATGTTCTGTTTTTTAGTGGACTGAGCCTTCTAAAAATGTTTTTAGCTGAAACAGTGGTCCTTGATCTACTGTAAGTCAATGGCTATAAGCACTTTGAGAGTATAAGAAATAGAGGCAAAATTTGATCAAAAACTTACATATCTGATGTTGCACTAAGGATTGTGCATGAAAAGTTCATTCATTCATTCATTTTCTTTACCGCTTAGTCCCTTTTTTAATCCAGGGTCGCCACAGCGGAATGAACCGCTAACTTATTTAGCACATGTTTTACACAGCAGATGCCCTTCCAGCTGCAACCCATCTCTGGGAAACATCCATACACACTCTTACACTATGGAAAATTTAGCCTACCCAATTCACCTGTACCGCATGTCTTCGGACTGTGGGGGAAACTAGAGCACCCAGAGGAAACCCACGTGAACGCAGGGAGAATATGCAAACTCCACACAGAAACGCAAACTGACCCAGCCGAGGCTCGAACCAGCGACCTTCTTGCTGAGAGGCAACAGCACTACCTATTGCACCACCATGTCACTGTACATGAAAAGTAATTTAAGAAACTTTGTGCAGAGCTATTTTACCTCCCAATTATAACGTAACGACATCCTTTGAGGACAAATAAAATGTCATTTTTGGTTTATTTGTATGAGTTACAATTTTATATGGAATAAGTGAAGGGTTAGTAAATGAGAAATTTCTTTGTTTTGTTTAACTATACATTTAATTTGAATAAATTATCCTCAAAAGAGTATTTTAAACATTCTGTAACTGCCATTTTAACCTTTTTGTACACAAGTCATTATGAAAACCAAAAACACCCAATTTTTCCACAATAAAGGGTTAAATCTTTTTAAACAAAGAAAATGACTGAAAGTCTATATCTGGAAAACAAGCTATTTACAAAACTGCAAATGTTCACTCTTTATTATGCCTAAATCACTGCTATACAGTAGGCTAATGTTTATAGCTTATTTATTTATTTCCTTATTACACAATTAGGAATTTCATTGTGTGACAAATGATGCGATAGTCAAATGACAGAAGATAGTCAAAGGTATGCAGTTGTTTGCACTCCCTGGAAAAAAAAATCATAACAATTGATAAATATTGCTATTTTTAGTCATGTCATGCTAATTGCTTAACTTTTTTTTGACTGGCCATCTCAAACAATAAGCTGGGGAAGCCATTTTGTATGACAATAATACCTAAAGCTATTTATTTATTCATTCATTTTATTTTCAGCTTAGTCCCTTTATTAATCTTAGGTCGCCACAGCGGAATGAACAGCCAACTTATCCAGCAAATGTTTTACGCAGCGGATGCCCTTCCAGCTGCAACCCATCTCTGGGAAGCATACACAATCATACAATATGGACAATTTAGCCTACCCAATTCACCTATACCGCATGTTTTTGGACTGTGGGGGAAACCGGAGCACACAGAGAAAACCCACGCAAACGTTAGGAGAACAAGCAAACTCCACACAGAAACGCCAACTAACCCAGCCGAGGCTTGAATGAGCAACCTTCTTGCTGTAAGGGGACAGCACTACCTACTGCGCCACCGCATCGCCTACTTAAAGCTAAGTGTATTTTAAACAGTCCCCAATGCTATGGCCCACTAGGAAATCTGTCATGGCTCCTGACCCGATAGTGCATTGATGTCTAATGAATCAAAATGGTCAGTGCAAGAAACCAAACATTATAACTTTAATTCACAGCCTTAGCAAACGCTCCTGAGGTGTTCATGACAGAAAGAGCAGGTAATGTAAATATTGCTTGCTTACTCACACAGATTAAACATGTTGCTAAACTTCATATGCTAACTTACGAGGCCTCAAATAATTTTGCACAGCAAATTTTTGTCTGAGCATTAAATCCATAACAAAGGCTTTATGCTTGTCTGATGCCAGTCTTTTAACTGCAGAGCCTAAAATCTGGGGAATTCTCTTCATTGGCACCTAAAAACTGTGAAGCACTCTGGTATTCAGAATGCAGAATCTCTGAGCATTTTTGAGTCATCACTCAAAACTTGCTTTTTTAGGCTAGCTTGTATGTGATATTTTTAAATGTGATTTTAAATATCTTTGTTTTACGGTGTCACAGTGGCACAGTGGGTAGCACAATCGCCTCACAGCAAGAAGGTCACTGGTTCGAGCCTTGGCTGGGTCAGTTGGCAGTGTGGAGTTTGCATGTTCTCCCCATGTCCGCGTGGGTTGCTTCGGGTTCCCCCACAAGTCCAAAGACATGCGGTACAGGTGATTTGGATAAGGTTAATTGACCACAGTATATGTGTGTGAATGAGTGTTCGGATGTTTCCCAGTGAAGGGTTGCAGCTGGAAGGGCATCCACTGCGTAAAACATATGCTAGATAAGTTGGCAGTTCATTTCATGGTGGTGACCCCAAATTAATAAAAGGACTAAGCCGAAAAGAAAATGAATGAATGAATGAATCTGTTTTATTTATAATTGTTTTGTTTTGTGTAGTCTTGCATGCATCTTTTACTTCTTCACTTTTTATGTTGGTAAAGCACTTTGAGATGCTACTTTTAAAGTCACTATATAACATAAAGCTTAATATTATTAAGATCTCATTGTACAGTCAGAAATCAATAGCTTTCATTTTGATTTGCCTGTATAATTTTTACTCTCCAAGTGCCCGTAAAAGTGAATCACCAAGGGTCATGGTTGCTGTGATCAAATTACCTGCAAATTTTCATTTCTGAGTGTCCTATCCATTTAATTATTTTTTTCCAAACATCTTATATTATCCTGAATGTCAGACGTCCATCAGATTTAAAAAATAAATAAATAAAAAGAGCAAACAAACAAGCATATCAAAAGGTCATTCTTTTTAATTTGGTTCCGTGTTACTTTCAATTAAATGCAAATCTCAGAGGCCCAGAACTTAAAGCAAATTAATGTCAATTCCAATAAGGAGCACTTTTGCTTTGCTTTACATTATAAAATGGTGCACATCAGCGGCACAAGACCTTGAGAATTTCAAATGACCATAGATAGCATTCATGAATGAAATGTTCATTGCAACAATTCCATTGACCTTGTTAGTGATTCTTTTCTGGAATATTCTGCACGTTAAAAGCCCTTCCTATAGATTTCTCATTATTAATTGGGGCTTCACCACAGCACACTTAGCATGCCCGAATGTGCAATAAACACATTACACCAATCAACACTGCTGTAAAGTGTGAGTCTCACCTTATTTTATCCTCTTCCCAACAATTTTCCATTACCAAAACATGATTCGCACAATCTGCCGAGCATCACACATCTGCTTTAGACCTTCCTGTGCTGATGAGGTTTAAATGGGGCTGAGAGTGAAGGGTTTTTTCTCTGCCAAAATAATAAACACTCCACAAGCCTGTTCAAAAAGTATTCTTTTTCATTTAGAGGGAAATAGAAGTGCTTTTTCCTCTCATTAACAAAATATAGTTACAACTAAAGAGACAGCAGTAAGATGATAGAAGGATGTAAAAAATATAGGTATGTTCAAAGGCTTTGCAATTTGGCACTGCTCAAGTTATGGCACATTTATTTTACAGAACTTTGCAAACTAGATTGTACCTGTACAAAAGTGTCATTATTTTTTCTATAACAATTTTATTTGAAGAGTTTAGATGCAAAACCTCTAAATGCCATTTGATATTTTTTCTCTAAAATAAGCATTTTTCTCAGTTTCCTGAGTGTAGGCTCAGTAATCTTAATTTTATATTGATTAATGGTTTTTTTTTCATTGGCTGTCATTTATATAGCGAAAAAAAATTAAGACAAATGTAGAAGGCTGAAGAAAAATTCTCATTTCAGGAGAACATTTCAGACAGCATTTAGAGACTTTTACATCTAAACTCTTCATTTGTATCTTTCAGCATTTGCTTTTACTCATTTTGGTTTGACAGATTTTACACAAAAAAATATCCATGTAAAATAGGGGAAAGCCTTTGAGGCACACACCTATTACATATAGTCTTCACTGACCATTGATTTTTTGTTTAGCATGCAGGCAAGAGAACTGTTCTGGAAAGTTCACAATGACATTTCATACTCATGGGGGTATTCCCAAAAGCAGGTTATGGGACATAACTGAATAAGCAATGTAGATAACCTTAGCTTTGGGTGGTAAAAACAGAGGAAACATTCAGTGTATAAGTTGCCATTTGCCCAGAACATTACCTGCACTGGGGTAGGATATATTTCAGGGTAGTTAACCTGTTAGTTGTGTATCTCAATATACTTTAAAGCATATGTTCTATGTTCTCAATAATACACTATTGAAATGTTTATTTGTACTCTTCTTTACTTAATTTATTCTTATTTACATGGCTGATTTGCATTATTGTTATTGAGAGGATGCTTTCGATAAAATGTATAGTTTATGCAATTTTATTATGGAATTATATTTCACCTATTTTTCATAACAAATGTAAATGCACAACCAACTAACTATTAAAAATATACAAACCTAAACAGTATATCCTGCAAGCACAGACTGTTTTCCATTGTGACTCATGATTTCGGTCTTTTGAGTTCACGGTTTACATACTTTAAGTTATATGGAGTTGCTCCGAAGAGCGGTTATGAAAACTTGCATTAAAAACATCCCTCAAGTAAGCAGGTTTATGGTTAATCAACCCAGAGCTCAGGGTTGATCATATGGCAAGTTAACCTTGATTTCTGAAATACCCCCCTGGATTAAAACTCCTAGTGAACAGGATTTTAGCCTCATATTTTTTTTCTGTTTGATATCTTTGATTTCACTTAAAGTAGATCAGCCTCTTGGACTATGCAGTTGTCCTCAATCAGAAAGTCTCAATGTGCACATGCACAAGTTATTATTTGCCTGTTAAAACTTATTCAGCAAAATTACTGATGCGATTATAAAAAATGCATTCAATCATTTTTACCATCCTGGAGAAAACCTTTTAAAATTTTAATTTGAGAATTATTATAGCACCAGTTTCTTTATACAGATGAATGAACATTATTTTACCAGGTCTACAATCCACACATTTTAAATAAATTACAATTTTAATCAATTTAAGTCATCTTGAGCCCCTGTGGGAAGTTTAAACTGCACCGTATTAAATTAAAAAGCTGAGATTAATAATAATAACATCTTTAGCGCCTTTAAATAAAACATGTTTTACTTTATCTCCTTTCTTTTTTAATGCCTTACCCTCCTCTATGTAAATATTGGTGATGAAAATCAGGTTTCACTATTCAGAAATGAATACTACAAAAACTGTTTTCAGCAAAAACCCAAGGTCATGTTTTTTCTAAAAGAATCAACAGAATAAAACAAGCTCCTAACTAAAGGTAAAATCAAGGTTTCACATGTATTTTTGTTCTCTTTCAAGCAAAAGAAATGGTCAACAAAAATAGCACGTGTATAGAATGCATCAAGAATAACTCTGCATAGGGCTGGAATTATAAAGATTTAGAAGCATGGCTTTAATATATACAACTAACAGCATTTCACTTGTAAGAACACAAGCAAAACAGCATCAAGTGACAGAAGCTTTGTTAAGTGTCTGTTGATGGTGATTAATGGTGGGAGGCATACTGATATATTTCATGATGAACACAGCTGATCAAAAATGACATTTCATCAAGCTGATGAAAAGAGGATGGATACAGTTCACTTCTTTTTGGGCTGTGCTGCTAAATAAAGAGCCACGAGACAGTAAAGTACTCCTCCGACTGTCAGTGCCATGGTGGACCTGTACAAAAGTCTGTCTGGAACACCTCGCTTTAGATGGACAGGAATATTATCTGAGGCCTGGAAGAAAACAGAAGGAAAAAGATTACAATGTGTGCTGCTTTCTGCTATTTACTAAACTAATATCTAAATATGATATATCGGTCATAATTTAACATATGGGCTGGTATACGCATTTTCGTAGATGCAACTGGAGAAAGCTAAATAACAGTGTAAACATCTGAAAGGTTTTGAGCTAGTCTCTTTCAGTCACATCCAGCAGTAGTTCAAAACGCAGTCCCACGGTGTTCATCAATAGATAGCAAAATGATTTTATTTCCAACATTTTTCAAAGTATCTCCTTTTATGTTCAACAAAAAAATATTAGATTTAAAATGACTTTGAAAGCTATAGTTGCTCTTGTTTTGCACATATAGTAAGGGAGGCATTGTTTTGTGGTTGTAGTAACTCTCCTCTGTAGCTCAGTTGGTATTCTTACATGAAATGCAAATGCACAGAAAAGCAACATTTTGCTGAATAAACAGAGCATTTGCCTTTGCCTTACTGATTCAATTGACTAATAAAATCACTTGACAGAATTTGTTTCTCCTAATATGGAAGTCAATGGTTACACATTTTTCAAAATATCTTCTTTTATGTTCAACAGAAAAAGATATGCGAGTTTGGTCATTAAATATGGTATTTTGACACACTTTCAGATGTAGCTGGTACACAGAGCCATAGTTTACCAACGCAAACAGCTGTCGTTAGCACAGAACTTTCGAATAATTTCATTACTATGTGATAAAATAATCTGAGATTATGTCCTTGATTTTGCTCAGCTTGTTATCAACTATAGCTCTGTGTAGTAAGCGCTGCTTTAAAAGCAGGTGCTGGAGACTTACTACTGGGGCAGCACAGTGTTTCAGCATTGATATTGCAACGTGTGTGTCTGCAATAGTCCCATCACAGGATATGCAATATTGAGTTGGAATAATAGTTGATTAACAATTGAGAATACATGAGATTTGTGGAGTTATTGCAAAGTAGAACCATAACAGAGTAAAACTTTGTGCTTTATAGGCATTACAAGAGTGTGAAGCATTCGACACAATACATACAACATTTGTAACTTTAATTAAAAATAGTTTTACTGAATTATTAATATAATGAAGACTATACCCTTTTATTTGACATTTTATTATTCCATTTCTGTTCCTGAATACTGATTTACTCTTCGGAAATCCATAAAACACTGTTTATTTTTTTACTCTTTGCTCTAGGGTAATTATTCTTGCTTGTAATTTGTTAACTATTTTTTTCACACCCTTATAAAATTGCCTCATTCAATATAATTTAATTATTTTCCCCCCAAATAGAGCAATTCAAGCCAATATGTTAAATTATTTTCATATTGCAATATATATCGCAGAAAAACTAAATCTTGCAATGTCAGATTTTTCCAATATCATGCAGGCCTACTTACTACTAATTACAGAACCTGCTTTACTGACATGCACATCTTCAACTAATTGTGAAGCCCTACATAATGTTGATATTTAGGGGTGGAATATCCATTTATTTGCACCATTTACTGTTTTACATTATACTGTATTTTTTGCACAATATACTGTTTGTATCTGCAAAACTCAGTTTGCACTCCTTGCCATTTGCCCTTAAGTGTAATCGTATTATTTACAAATGTTTACTTTTTTACTTCTATTTTTAGATTATATTTTATGTATAATTGTATTATGTGGCGAGGGGGCGTGGCCGAGAGCCATGGGAACGGAGTAAGTGGCCACCGCGTAAGTAGATACACGTGCGGTGCGCACCTGCCTCGAATCCCACAGAAGGAGCTCTGGACTATAAAAGGAGGAACGATAGCAGAGGAAGCCGAGAGAGGACCGGGCCGGGCATTTTGTTTTACTTTTGCTTTCAGTTTGACGACAGTCTCCGTGAGGAGCTGCCGTCCGTTTGTTTTGGTTTAGATGGCAGTCTCTGTGAGGAGCTGCCGTCCCTGTTATTAATAAATAATTTAAACCTGCGTCGGTTCTCCGCCTACTTCTTCCCGGCGGCCAAAGGGCCGTGAACTTCATTACATATGTATTGTAATTTCTTTTTAAAATTCTACTTTTTGTATTAACATTATATGTCAGGCACCTAGGGTCTGGGAGTAACACAATTTGCTTTGTCTGTATGTCCTGTACATGTGGTTAAATGAACAATAAAGCTGACGTTGACTAAATCACTCACATAAATCAAATACACACACCTGAAATATTCTCTGGAGGTCCGGAACCCTGTTTTTACCCATGTACTCCACTGTGGCACTCGACTCAGATACCAGCTTAGTTGGGGTGCCGAAGATCATAGCAGGGGATTCGGAGGGTACATTTGCCCTTAAGCCCTAAAGAAAGTTTACAGACAGTTTAAGTTTATATGCATATTTTTTTCAGTAGCTCTACCTCATATATTTACTCAAAGCAACACTGAGTCCAAAATGCGTAAACAAAAGTGTGAAGTAAGCAGAGTGGATTAAAGCAAAAGATGTCAATATTTCTAGAGATACACTAGACAAGAATGTACACAATAACAACAAAAGGCCTTGAATCTGGTTAAAAACAAACACACAAACACCACGCTTATCTATTAGAGTGCATACCAGTCACTGATTTAAGTCTGGTGCAAAATAATTTTACTTACTTGTCTGTCACTATATTAACATCAAATAATTGTATCATCAAATGTAGAGGCAATCAGAAATAAGATTAATGTTGATTTAAAGCATGAGCCCATGATGCTACTGGAAAGTAAGAGTTTAAGTTGGGTTTAAATTTACACATTCGTTCAGCGAGAACTTGTAACACGGTGCCTATATTGTTTACCACAATACTTTAAATATTCAGTCTTAAATCGCATGTAAGAAAGACAACATTAGCACAATTTATTTGACAGTAAACAATGTTGTACCGTGATTGTCATTGGCTGCTTATATGATATCCCTATTTAGAATTAGCAAAGAAAGTTTTTTTGAAATGATATTAAGTAATAAGTCTGAATGTGAAAATATAAAATACATTTGCCTAAATACTGGAAAACAGGTCGTTCAACGAACTAATCCATAGAGTAGCAAATAAGTTAACCAGAGGGTCACCTTACCTGGATCCCTTTGTCCTTAAATATATTGGAAGGCAGATATGCTATCTTAAGACTTCTACTTGATAATATATATTGAAACTTCATTTGTTTTATTTATTATATAACGTTACTAAGTTTTAACATTTGAATCTTTAATAATATTAATTTGTGGTCGAGGAGTCTAATTCCCACCGCTCATATGATGTGAACCACGTTGACTCTTCACCTGTTTTTTATTAAATCGGAACTGAAATGGTCTACATAACTATTAATATGTCGTTATTAACTGTTTAAAACGTTTTACGAACGATCAAGCAAAAATATTATTCGATGTAAGTTAACGTTATAGCTATTTAGCTTGTGGCTAGCTAACGTTAGCAAGATATGGAATGAATCTTGGCTAGCAAAGTCACCTCTCAAGTCGCTTTTATATAGTAGCAATCATCATCTCTAGTTTTTACAATAACGTAGGCTATAATATTACTAGATAAGAGCATTGAACGTGTCTAGTGAAACGTTTAAAACACATCAACGGTCACATGGAGCAGACAGCGGAGAATCAAGGTCACTGAATAAACCTTTCAGAAACGGAATCACGCGCACGTACCTGAGGGCTGTAGGCGGTGGATGACGCGGCTCCCGTCAGTCTTTGTGTAAAACCACTAAATTTGTAATACATTTCGATTTTTAGGTGGTAACCGACGAAAACGAGGTGACAGTGACCGTCGGGCAGACGCAGCTCCACCGGCTTTTCCTTGTGCAAGAACGTGTCGCATGAATATGACGTCACTAAGGCTATGTGGCTTTTTAGCCTAAGAAGTATTTGCTCCAACATCTAAAAGCCAAGTCTCATTTCCAAATGTAAAAGCTGGCATTTTGTTGGATTTCGTTAATACGTTTTTGTCTAAGAAGCCTTTTCACTGTTAAGGTGCGTATGTTAATTACCATTATATAAACAACACAACTTTTTAATGAATGGATTTATTGCTACACATATTGCTACAGTTGGTAAAAAACTCCTTATCAAACTTGCTAATTTTCACAAACAAGCTTTGGAAGCTGGTAAGCCACAATTTCCCCCCTCACAAATCTATAATGTGGAATAATTGGAATGTGCTGTGGAGTAAAATAATCTATTTTTATCAAAGAATGGGTGGACAGAGGAATAGTTTTCAATTTAGATAAAAAAGAAGTTACTTTTACTTTGAGTTTTCTGCAATTTACAAAAGGGATATTTCACCCAGAGTATGATTGGGTTATAAAATCTATTTCTCTAAAACTATTATATTTGACTAGAACCTATGCTTTACAGACTTAAAATGTGAAATGCCTAAATTAGCCATTGGAGGTGTGGAAATTACTGAAATTAAATGTAATCATTGATACATTAGAAGATTAATAGATACATTTTTCATCATAATTTTAATCATACATTTTTTGTCAATAAGTTAAGCTTCTACCCTAAAGCATTTTATAAGTGGAAATTAAATTACCCGTTTTTGTCCACCATTTAAATTTGGCCTGGTATCAATATGTTTTTAGTACCTAATAAGATGTAAGAACTTTATTTTTAAATTCTTCATATTTATTACTCCTGTAATTTTTTACTATCTAAATTTAATATAAACAATTCTTTACAATGCACATTCTGTAATTCCAATCTGAAAACAATAGCACATTTATTTTTAGAATGAAATTTTGGAGAAAATTTTTTGAGAGAAATATCTTGGCTTGTTTTCTCGAAAACCTTTTTGATTTTATTACAATTAATCTATAGTTTTTGATTTGGGAGTCAGAATGTAAGGAAGTAGACAATGCGTTTCCATCTTCACAAATGTAGAGTTATTGAGTCTTTGCCTAATTTTAGAACATTTTGTACTGACTTATCACTTTATAAATCTTTCGTTAAATAAGAAAGCTGCCAAAACAACTGAACTGCTGAAAAAAATAATTCAACTGTTAAATTAAAATGACTTTTAAATGATCAGATCCCTTTTCGTACGCCTATGTAACACTCGTGATACTTTATTTATGCTTTGAGATATTTATGTTTCATTCTTTTTATTTTGTTTTACTTAAATATTTGTTTTTCTTTCATGTATTGGTTGTTTTTTTATACTTTGTAACATTTGTGTAACTAGCTGTACAATGAATATGTATAATTTGTATTCAGGTCACACAACATTAGAACAAATTAATGTTTTATGTATCCCCTGTTACTATAATGTTAATAATAAAAAAAATATATTGCTACAGTTAATATATCTTATGGTTTGGGAAAGTTATTTATAACTTAGGGAAAATCAAAGGTCATCTTTTTTATGCTTTGGACTAATTCTTTTTGCATACTTTAATAAAATATAGTTGTAACTTGTAAATAAAACATATAAGAAATTCAAAATTATTCTTAAATATTAGACCGGTCACAAAATCTTTTTTGTTGTACAATATATATTGCATCAAAATATATTGTGATAAATGCTATTATTGTCATTCTAAGTCCATTTTATGGCACTCATTATATAATGCCTGAATGACTATATATATATATATATATATATATATATATATATATATATATATATATATATATGATTCTCAAGAATATTTTAATTAATCATAGTGCTTTTAAAAATTGAATAACTAGGTATTGGAATTAGAATGTGAAAACGCATATCATAAAAAATTAAAACAGGGCTCAGCATATAAGTACACCTCTTGCAAATCTCTCATTTAAGTTAATGTTTTCTATAGGAAGCTTTACATTATTATATTTGTGCATTTACATTAGTTTAGTCAGTATTGAAGCCAAATCTGGAGCTTATTTTACAAAATAACTTACAATAATGGTTAAAAAATTTGTAACCTAAATTAATATGTTAGGGAAAATGTTTAAAAAATGTTCAAAAATAGCAAAAATCAAGAGAAACAAAAAATATAAAATATGTATTAATATGTATTATATATATATATGTAAAAATGTTTTGCAATATTTTGCATGAATTTAAATGTATTATCTTTCCAAACATGTTCTGTCCTAAATATTATTTAATAAATATATCTGTTTAATAAATCTATTTTGTTCAAATGCCCCAATTTTTTATATATATATATATATATATATATATATATATATATATATATATATATATATATATATATATATATATATATATATATATATATATATATATATATATATATACATACACACACACACACACACACACACACACACACACACACACACACACACACACACATATATATATTACCTATATTCACTGAGAAATGGATAAAAATATTCATTTTCAAAATGTGGTGTATTCATTTATGCATTGTATATGTTAACAAAAAGGTGCAAGGTAAAAAGGTAACAGAGACTGCGATATCTGGTAGCCTACCAGATCTATTTTCAGTTGTCCGACATCCACAGGAAAATAAACTAAAGTAATTTATAGTGAATACTATAGTGTTTTTAACCATACTGACATCTCCATTTTCCCCATCTTTGCCATGACGACAGTAAATAATATTTGACTAGATATTTTTAAGACACTTCTTTACAGCTTAAAGTGACATTTAAAAGCTAAACTAGGCTAATTAGGCAAGTTATTGTATAATGATCGTTTGTTCTGTAGACTATCGAAAAAAAAATTTGCCTAAAGGAGCTAATAATTTTGTCCTTAAAATGGTGTTTAAAAACTGCTTTTATACTAGTGCAAATAAAATAAATAAGACTTTCCCCAGAAGAAAAATATTATCAGACTTACTATGAAAATTTTCTTGCTATGTTAAACATTATTTGGGAAATATAAAAAAAAGAAATGTCAAAAAAATTAAAAAATTCAAAGGTGTGCTAATAATTCTGACTTCAACTGTATTTTGCATCACCAAAAATGAATAAGATCATGTCCATGTGTTGTGCGATAAGTCAATATATTGATTATTGTGAAAGGCCTATATAGCTATGTTCTTTAACCTAATAAAAATAAATAAATAAATAAATAAAATGCTTATCCTAAGAAAAGACAGTTAAATGGCAGGTTCCCATTGTGTAAATCCATGTGACATCATGGTCTGCTATTGTCAGAAAAGGTCAACGTGTGTTCGCCAAACTCAATCTTTTCTCCTGGGCAATAATGATGGAGATGTGGAACCTTTTGTTGCCAAGATTTCGAGGTTTGCAGACACTGAATGTGAAAAAAAATCATGTAAAAACTAACACCTAGATCATTTCATCTTTATTAAGTACTTCCTTTGTGTTCTTCTTTCCGCATTAATGAAAAAATCCGGCTTGAATCATAAACATTTCTTTATTTTCTTCATACACATAAATATAACCTTGTCTTTAGCAATTACAATACATTTTAGGTTACAGTAGCTACATAAGATTTCATTTGCATCATTATGACCTTTCCAAATAGCCACAAATATACAAACTGCTAAAGATGTGAAGGCATACATCTTACAGATGCAAATAACAACCATCGTGTGGTGTGACATCAACTAAGCAATGTTTCAGCGATTATTCAAACAAGATCCCTATGTTGACATGACAATTTAGGCTAAAGACAAACGATGTCATTAGAGGATAACCTGAATTAAACAATGCACTCTATCTTAATGGTGACATTATCATCAATTTAGCTAAACAAATTGTAAGTTATATAAGCTTAATTCATGTTCTTCTTGACGGTACTTTAATATAATGAAATGTTATTATAAAATCTACTGTATATTCCCCAATAAATCATCACATATGCAGCGTCAAACCAGCAAAATTTCATGTTTTTATTACAGGAGACACATACAAGGGCCTCGAGCGTGGAAAAGAGGTTTGATTTTGTGCTTGTATTCAAAGAGGAAGAAGGAAGCGAGTGACAGCCCTCCTACTGCTGAGCGTGTGGGTGAGGTGTTTGCTAATCAATTTAGTTAACGCCTCTTGATTCACACAGTCGTGTATGGACAGGTTGCAGTAATGTCGCTGTCTGGATGAACAGCTGATGTTTGTCTTTTTGTGACTTGGTAATATAAACGAGCATTCTCTGAGTAAGACCTTTAACTTTATTTGAAATTGCACGTTCGGAGGGTGACTTAAAAATATGTGCTTCACAGTATTTGCTTCCATGTCTGTTCTGCCACTTTAGTTCCCCTTGCTTTATTGGGAGCTGAATTAATGATTTAGCGAGTCGGAGGGACCTCACCATGGAAACATGAGAATTCGTGTAAGCTCTTTCTAGGCTGGAGCACTGTCAGGACACAAGGTCCCGCCAGATGCCCGTTCCAGGCAGCTTGGCCATCTGTAGTCGTCAAATGCCACAGTTGTCCATTTCATACGCAGGAAATGCTGTTGGATCGGTTTTGTTCGTTCACACGGCAAAGAGGGTTACAACACAAACATTGGCTTATGTATTTCCTTTGGATCGTAACGCTTTATTGTGCACTGTCCAGCTTTGAGCTGGGGATTTGTCTCTTTTCTCCTGTTCTGTTAAGGCCCCGATATACTTCAAGCAGAACTGAAAAATTAATAGGTGTGACATCACTTAGGACAAAAGAGTTTAGGGAGTTTGAAAAAAAGCCCTATCTGATAAACAACTTCACACTACTCTATGGTAATTTCATGATAGGTAAGGGCGGAAAACTTCACCAGTCTAATGCATCTATTTCAGGGATGCAACAATATTGAAATTTCAACCAGTTCAACAATAAGCAATAGCTATGCCCAAGTGAAATCTGCACATGCAGAAATCCATAGATTTGAAGCCCATCGTTGAGTTTATTTATTTACTTGTGTAAATGTAAGTACATTTTTATTTATTCAGTTTAGTTTCATTCATTTAATTTCAGTAATATTATTGACTAATATGAAAATGTTCATATCATAATACATTCTTTAGTAGATATATTATATATAGATGTATTAAATTAGTAGATACTTGAGATTTGTTTTGTTTACAATTTAAGGGGATCTAATTGGATTTGCATTGTAAACATTAAATAAAAGTTAAAACAGGTATTATTTTTATTTCATTTAATAAGTTTTAGTTTCAGATATGATGCTCCCAATGTCATTCTGCATAAATCTGCATATTTTCTTTAACAAAATTCTCAGTAGAAATAGCTAAAAAAAATTCCAAAGATCTTGTCTGGCCCTATATAACTCTTTAAATTTAAGCTGATAATTGATATATATATATATATATATATATATATATATATATATATATATATATATATATATATATATATATATATATATATATATATATATACACACAGTTGAAGTCAGAATCATAAGGCCCCCTGTTTATTTTTCCTCTCAGTTTCTGTTTAATGGAGAGAAGATTTGTTTAACACATTTCTAAACATAATAGTTTTAATAACTCATTTCTAATAAGTAATTTATTTTATCTTTTGCCATGATGACAGTAAATAATATTTTACAAGATATTTTTCAAGACACTTCTATTCAGCTTTAAGTGACATTTATAGGCTTAACTAAGTTAATTAGGTTAACTAGGCATGTTTGGATAATTAGGCAAGTTATTGTATAATGATGTTTTATTCTGTACACAATCGACAAAAAATCTAGTTTAATTAAAGCTAATAATTTTCACCTTAAAATATTTTTAATTAAGAACTGCTTTTATTCTAGCCAAAATAAAACAAATAAGACTTTCTCCACAAGAAAAAAATGTTGCTCTGTTAAACATCATTTAGGAAATATTTAAAAAAAAAAAAGGAATTCAAAGGGGGTTTAATAATCCTGACTTCAACTATATATGTGCCAACAAACAAGCATCTTTCTGCTTATTCTAACTGCTTATTACTGCTTAAAACACTTATTTTGATGGTGAAAACTCCCACACTGTTGACATCTTGTGCTTTCTCCATCATAAACTATTCTAAACCACGTCTGCCATATCCCATCATGCAAAAGGCACCAATCACAACCCACAAGGCCAATGCATCTAAAGGGTATCAAGAAATGCATCAGAAATAATCCATAATTTATTAGCTTAACTTTATTCGCTACTCAGCCTATTGCAAAAAAAATCAAACAAACATTTTTTGCCCAACGCCATTAAAATGTCAAGGATTGACAATCTTTTTAGTAAGTCGAAGTCTGAGATTGATCTTTTAAACTAAAAGGGTGGCACGGTGGCGCAGTAGGTAGCACTGTTGCCTCACAGCAAGAAGGTTGCTAGTTTGAGTCCCGGGTGGGTCAGTTGGCTATTCTATGTGAAGTTTGTATGTTCTCGCTGTATTTGCGTGGGTTTCCTCTGAGAGCTCCGGTTTCCCCCCCAATTTAGGTATAGGTGAATTGGGTAAGCAAAATTTTCCGTAGTGTATGTGTGTATGTCCTAGTCCTCCAGGTTGGGGTTGTGTAAAATTTAGATGTTATGAAACACCAACATGGTTAGGTCTAAATATCAACTTGGATATAAACAGCCCTGAGAGAAAGTAGGTAAGTAATTTAAACTGAAAGAGACTTGACACTCTTTTTACATTTAATACTGTAAAGCTGCTTGATGTTAAAATGACATGTTATGTAAATGAAAGAAACATGACCTGAAGTGGGTGCCAAATTGCTTAGATTGTACAAACATTTTAGAATGTATTTTCTTTTTTTAATTTAGCTATCAAGAGCAAAGCATTTAGTACATATTTACATGTTCATATACGCGCTATTCTTGTTCCAACATACACTACGGGTCAAAAGTTTGGGGTCAGTAGAATTTTTTAATGTCAGTAAATAATCTTCTCTTTTTCTCCAAGGCTGCATGTATTTAATCAAAAATACAGTGCAAATTGTAAAACGTTATTGCACTATAAAATAACTGTTCAAAAGTAGTTTATAATTTAATTGAATCATTTATTCCAGTGATTTTAAAGATTAATTTTCAGATTCATTACTCCAGTCTTCAGACACATGATCCTTCAGAAATCACTCTAATATTATTATTATTATTATTATTATTATTATTATTATTATTATTAATAGCATTATAAGTAATAATGACAGGAGTAATAATTTTATTTAAAATTATATACAATAAGAAAGCAGTTATTTAAAAGTGTAATAAATATTTAACAATTTAACATTTTTTTACATTTAATAAATGCTGTCTTGATGAACAGAATACATTTCTTTAAAAAAAACTGAGCTCAAACTTTTGACCGATAGTGTATATTATTATGCAGAACAATATAACACTGCAAATAAACATTGAACTTCAAATTTTCCTCTTAAAATAGTTTACCTCAGTATGATAACAAATTTCCAACAAAAATGGAATACTGAACATGTATTTTTGTGCTCCTCCTTTGAAGGAACTCCTCGGCAAGAAACTAAGGATTGGAGGGGCGTGGCAAAGACAATTTTGCCCCACCCGTCAAACTGATGTCATCAGAGAATGATTGCCATTCCAGAGTGGAAGCAAATAATATTTCTGGTTTGATGTTGAATGTCTATTTAATATACTGAGTGATCAAAGAATTAATACAAAGAAAAGAGGTGCTATTTTTTAAGTAGACAAAAAAAAGATATAGATAAGAATCTGTTGCTTATGTTAAATCTTTTGAGATTATTAGGCAAGTTTAAATACACAAGTGTAAATGGTCGGAAGGGATGCCTAATATCCCCCTCTTTAAGGCTGATTTAAAAAATGATTTTAAAAATCTTAAAGGACTTTCAAGTCGTAAAGCAACCAGAACTGTAAATATACTCCAAAAACTCCTCTATGGTAATTGCTATGTATACCCACTCTTGTTCTTAGTTTTTTCTCTCTGTTATTTTACTTTTATGATTTATGCTAAAATGTAAATATCATATTGTAAGATTTGTCATGCTTTTTATTGAAAATGTTTAGCATATGTGATAATAATAATAATAATAATAAAAAGTGTAAAATTGTGTTTTAAGATTACCAAAACAAACTTTTAAGTGGATTAGTTTGTGTGAATTAACTGTTCACCTTAAGACTAAATATGTGCACCAGCAAAATAGACATAGTAAATTTAGATTTCATGCAGAAGATGAAAAAGATAGTCACTCCCTTTGTATATCGGGGCCTTTTGTCTCAAATTGTTCCAGATTCAACAATGTGTCCTTGAGTATAGAGGTACTTATGTTATTATTTGGATTGAAAAGGTTCGCACGGAAATTCTAAATGCTGATTTTCCCCCATTTTCACTTTAGATCTTAGTAAAAAAATAAAGGCACAGAAGAGCAGGTGACGTTGCCCAGCTGAAGACCAGCGGGTTCGGAGGATCTCAGGACGGACTCTGCTACGGTCAGTTGAGAAACTCAGAGGAGAGACTTCGCACACAGCGTGCTGAGCGGAATTTGAGTTCGTGGTAGCACTGCACGAAGCTGTGGTAGATGAAGGTAATGGGCAGAGCCAGCAGCACAATGCCACTCACAACGCACACACCACCCAGCACGCGTCCCGGAATGGTGATGGGATACATGTCTCCATAGCCGACGGTCGTCATGGAGATAATAACCCACCAGCAGGATGCCGGGATGCTGGCGTAGTCCTCGTTGCTAGTCTCCAGGTCAAGGCCGTGCTCCAGCAGCTGTGCAAGAGCGCTGAATATGGCCATGGCCACGCAGACGAACACCAACAGCATGACCATCTCACGGTAGCACCTGCGCAGCGTCAGTCCTAGCGTCTGCAATCCCAGAAAGTGACGCGCTAGCTTGATCAGCCAAAAGATGCGCATCATTCGCAGCACGCGCAGGGTGACTCCTGCTCGCTGTAGCTGAGGGTTTTCTCCAGTCAGCGCTGTCATTGCCACAGACACGTAGTAAGGGGTGATTGCCAGCAGGTCAATAATGTTAAGGGGGCGGCGCACAAACTCACATTTGTCCCGCGAGACGATGAAACGCACTATGCATTCGGCGGTGAACCAGCCAATGCAAACTGCCTCGATGATCCTGCGGGAAATGAGGAGAAGAGAGAGAGAGGGGGATATGGGAAGAAAAATAAAAGAGTGAATTAGAACAAGGTAATCTTAGAGTTCAGTACTAATTAAGATCAACTGACAGCATTTGTGGCACATTGCTGATAACCAAGGCACACGTTTTTGCAAGCATTTGTTATATTAACTACTGCATGGGCAGAGTTTAGTGTGACATTTCTAATTATATATATATATTTTTCCTTTATCATTTATTGTTATTGATTATTTAAGATGTAAAAATAAAAAAAAATTGTCAAGATTTTATTACTAGTTTACATTTTTATTCAAATAACATCAGTAAATAGAAACTCTGTAATTTAGGGATCATTTTTGTTATTGGCATTTAGAAAATATCACAAAGAGTTTGCACAAAAGGCTATTGACTACATTTCCAAGCACCCTCATAATGCTATTATATGAGATTTTGGCCCCATTCCAGTTTCTGAAACTATTTTGATTAAGCTCATAATTATAATTGCATTAAACTATTTGCCATTGGCTGATTTTAATCGCAACTAACAAGCATATAAACACCTTAATCACTTGGACCAAACAGCACATGTGCTCGGATGTACAGTTCACAGAAACAGAATACTGAGCAGTGAGTGTGTGGAATTTTATTGTAGCACTCCTCCTCGCTTTTTCTCACTCATAGCAAACTAATGGTTGTATTGTGGTTGAAAGCCAGTCTGTCAAACTGACATTATCAGAATTATGCCAATTATGGCAATGTGAGCTAACAAGTAGTGTCAATGTTGATTTCAAGACGGTTTTAATGTGTATGTATTATAGGGCTGCACGATATTAGACAAATCTAACAGTGCATATTGTTTTATTCTGCGCTATATATTGCGATATGAATATTATTTCATCAGATGACTTGAATATCTCTATTTAGAAAGAATTTATCATTTTAGATTGGGATGATTCTGTCAAACAATGGTATCGACAATCTGCAATCATAGATAAATTCAATAAAGAAAAGGATACAAATTTAATAAACAGTGTTTTATAGTTTTCCATGGAGTCTTAACACTATTCAGGTATACAGTAATTGAATAATCAGATGTAAAATAATACTGCTTTGTCTTCTTCGTGTAAATGATTCGATACAATTATTCATTATTAAAGATACGAACAGAAAAGTTTCTAAGACCTGAATGCTTTAAAATTCCTCACACAGTCACAGGCCTCAAAAAACACAAAATGTTCAAGTATAATCCAGAGTCAACATTGCAGATCCTGCGATGTGAGTATTGCGAATGTGCACATTCCAATATCGATGCTGAAACGATATATTGTGTAGCCCTAATGTATAATAAATCAAATTATGAAAGCCACTGTGTAAATTATTTAAAAAATGAATGATTAGACACAGAATTTCATAAATAGATTTAGGCTTTAATATGTTATTACAATTTAATTTAAGCAATAATGCGATTTATTAGAGCTCGTCATTTAACAATAAAACAATCACGGTTCCAGTCACTACAAAACAAACAGTTTATTTTTACTAAAACTAGATTTTTCCTGTGTAAAGTTATATTTAAAGTAGGGTTGTCGCAATATCATTAATTTATCTTACGATACTATACCAGCTGAAGTATCTTGATACCAAGTAGTCAAATACTTTACTTCATGTTATAATAGGTCTACTTACATTTAATTCATAATTCCCTTAATTAGAAATTTTTTTTATTTGCACGTCTTTTCATGTAAAATTTATTCATTCATTTTATTTTCTAGATAACTGACCAATAAAAAATACATTAAAATAAAGATACAAATTATACCAAATTAAATTTGTTACAAATGGAGCATTTTCCAAAAACAATTAGGCTATATGAAGTGGTCAAATAATGTTTTAATGTTTCCTGTTGATATTTTGGGTTTTTCATCTATTGTTTCTTTCTTTCAGTCTTATCAGGTAACAATGCAAAGTAATTTAAAATTTGACATTGTGAGTCGTTCTTTTTAAGAGATTGTTGCAGTTGTTGTAGCTAGTAAATCATATGGACAGGAACAGATATGAGCCGATTCAGATGTGCGTTCGAACTGAAACAATAGAAAACATGCATTATGGCTTCAATTAAAGGCACACATTCTACACTTTTTGCAACCTTAAAAGGCTCCACAGACTATTAAAATAAAATGGTCTATTGTTGCACAACCATGTGAGCATTTTAGTGACTTTTCCACATACAACATTATATATTGTAGATAAACCGTTAATGACGATACTACTGTTTACAAACTACAGTGGCACCATGGAGCCATAGTATTGCGATACTACCATACCGGTAAATCATGCAACTAAAAGTACAATTACTCAGCATAAAACAACTCTACAAATTGCAGCTTAAATTATAGACAGGTTTTAACATAAGAATGCTTTTTAAGTAAAACAATAAGATTCACATTTCTGAGACAAAAACAAAAATGGCAAGACCAAACAATATGCCACAAATGCTGTGGATTCAGCTTAACTTGTATTGAACCTTGAATTATCCTCTGCCAAACACTCCTTTAAATATTACCAGTGAGTGTGACTTTATCAACAATAACCTCTACAAATGTTGCTTAGCAGCCGTTGATTAAATTTGATCTTGTCCATGTAAATATGTCATGCAATGTAGTTAGATCAGATTCCATGCAACCATGCAGCAAATGTGTTTTATGTGGAAAAAGTCCTCTCATTGAGATTGTGTAAACAGCTCCAGTGTGTTGTTGACAGTGGGGTGTCAGCGCGTTTGGAAGCTGAAATGCAAGAAGGCACGCTTGCTAACTAGTCCTTGAACTTCTGATCCAAAAAAACATCCAATTTAATAGATTTTTTAAATATTTGAGTGCATATTTGACTCAATGTCCATTTACTATTTGAACAAAGACAGGACTATTTCAAAAGGCTGCATTTAGAAAAGACTTTGCCCTTGGATTTGCTCTTTCACACTGAACGGTTTTTACTGTGTCTTTGAAAGCACATTTCTCAAAAGCGGTGACTGACTTGGAATTACAGTCAGTACAGTTGCTTTGGCAAGAAAACAGGGGCAGGAATTACTGTGAAATAAGCAGAGATGTGATAAAATATGTAAATGTGCCCGCAAATGCCAGAGTGCTGGGTTAACAGTGAGTGCGTATATCAACAGTTGGCATTATGAACACAAAAATGATACATTTGGACCTTTACAAGCAACAGATGAATGGAGATTTAAAGACTAACACAAAACAAGAGAACGATATCCAAATAAAAAAAAACATATTTGTGTCATTTTTGGAAAGACTATAAGACAACATGCATGAACTGGGTTTTATTTCCGTTTCTTACCAGCTCGTCAACACGAATGAAAACACATACCTGAACCCTGAGACAAACAGAGGCCACTGTGGAATATGGAATCAAGACTCTACTGGATACATAAAGAAAAAACCTTAGGCTGTACTCACACATACTTCCAGACAGAGAGAGACGGGGACAAGGGAATACCCAAAATGACAATTTGACAGGGAATATGAAAACAAGACTGGACTTTTTCTTCTTTGATGGAGAGTATTATGTAGATGTCATGTCCACATGACAAAATGTCTGTACATGGAATATGGAAAAGCTTATTTTAATCATTTCTAAAACTGGTCAAAATGCAGAGGAGACATTGCATGGGAGCACTGGAACAGAATTTGTCATCGCAACATTGTTTTTGAACTATTGAACTACATGGATAAAATTAAAAAAAAAAACTATGTATCCAAAAAACTATAATGATGCACTGAAAAAAATGCTTTTCTAACTTATCTTTTTTGTCTTGTTTCTTGTCTACATATCTAAAAATTCTTCAATTAAGAAGCATTTTCTAGAAAAGCAAAACAAAAGCTCTTGTTTTAAGGTTTAATGTGCCAAATTAAGTAAGCTTTTCCACAAGCTAAGTAATCTGCCACTGGGTTAAGATAAAATAATCTTATGTCAAAACAAGGAACAAGAATATTTTGCTTATTTTGCTGGATTTAAGGAAAACTTACTTAGTTTTGATATATTATTTATTAAAACAAGGCAATATTTTTTGCTTGTGAAGCAAATGATTCTTGATTTAAGTATTTTTTGATATTTTGACTAGAAACAAGACAAAAAAGCCAAGTAAGAAAAGCATTTTTGCAGTGTGTCATTTCATAAATTTAACCTTGATTCATTTGATTTAAATGAAACAAATATAAAGAGCTCAAATAAGGTCAAAAACTTCTAAATGCCATCTGAAATGTTCTTCTAAAAATAAGTATTTTTCTCAGGCTTACAGTATGTGTGACAGAATAGCTTATTTCCATGGTCTTTAAAGTGAAATAACTGAACATTAACGTACAGTAGGATGCTAAAAAATGCTCTTCAAGAATTCATGAAAGAAATGTGACAAACATGTACTAAAATAGTAGCAAAACAACTCTTACATTAATTCATATTAATCATATATTAATGTTATAATTTATTTATTAGAAAAAAAATTAATTAAATTTTTTTGACATCAATTTAAATCATTTTAAATTGTATGATATGAATAGGAGTGAAAGTGTGCATAATATATTAAAAATGCAAAGGTGTTTCCTGAATTGTCACATTCAGTTCTGAATTACATGAATCATTCAAATGATTAATTCAGTATTTTTAGACAAAATTGACAAAACAAAGCTCAGTCGGCAAGTTCGCGTCAGATGATCTTTTGTTTATTATTAACAATTGATTAAAATGTAATTCATTTAATTAAAAAAATTATATATTTAACAATCTAAAACAGTTGAATATATTAAACAGAGCTACTTATATACTTCCTGTCACTGTTTCATCATAACACTAGGAATTTGTGTTTGGCCTGTCTATGAGCAGTAAATCTCTTGGTAGTGCAATTTCAGTCATTTAGACATAAATGACACTTTTGGATCATTGAGGCAAACCAGAATAATAATCATTTAACTTTTAAAGATTTTTGTCATCCTAATAACAAACAACATAATTAATAGGAAATACAGTGGGGGAGAGTTGCTTTGCAACTATTTTAGTACATGATTGTCACATTATTTTCATGCACGGTTAAATGATACAATGCTTTCAACTGGTGTAACAAATCACTCATGCAACGAGATACATAGCATTTTTTTTGCTTTTGTCATAAAATTACACGGTTGGGGAAATAAATATTACAGCTCTAAACTCATTTACACCAAATATAAGAATATGGTATCAAATATTGTGACGCATATAGCTTAAAATAGTCTACTGGTCTCCCCATACTGTATGTTGACATTAAATATTTTTAGCGACGTCTACTGGCCAATCAAAGTAGAAAACTAAATCTACATCCATATACTTTGCAGCAGCCCCAATAGATGAAATTAAAATATTACGTCTTTGTTTTTTTATTGCTAACATTATTTTACTGTAATGTTTTTAAATATAAATAATTAACAACAACAAAAAATACTTGAAAAACTGAATTCTTATAATTATAATCTATTACATCAGGCTGGGTTATATTTATATTCACAATGTCTTTAGTCACGTCATTAGGTTTTTGACAGATAATTTCAACTATAATCATATCACTTGTTTATTTTCTTTATTGACATTTAGATCAGTTTAAGTTATTTCAACGCAACTGTATTTCATGGGGGAAATGTGTTTTGAACGCAGATTGCAAATCTACTGAGCATAAGCCATGGAAAGAAACTCAAGCTAAGTTCAGGAGGACAGAATTGAACCGTTAGTAAATATTTTCAGCCATTATGTGTAGAAATTAGCAGTTTCTTCTAGCCTATAATATGGAGCTATGGAAGTCTATCATGCTCATAAATCTGATCTGTCCAGTGAAGGATGCATCTATAATTTTACACAACCCATACCACAGACCACAGAAGTTGAATTCATGCGTGTACCTGTGTTCTTCCACTGTATTGTTTTTTGCTGTATCCCAGTCCGGCAGAGTGCTCGCACAGAGAATGACCATAGACATAATGACAAAAACCACTGACACTGATGCCAGGATCTGCGCAGCGATGGAAGAGGCTGGCTCCTCAAAAGTCCTCCGCATCCTCTCCAGCCACCGCGCGCTTCCTCTGTCGGGTGCGAACCTGCTGACCTGCTCCTCCTCACCTCTAGACTCCACTTCTGCCTTCATGTCGTCCTCAGAAAAGTAAGTGTATGTGTCAGACATCCTATCCTCCAGTCGTCGCTGGCAGCAAAACTCCAAATGTGAGCTCTCCAGACCCCAGTAAATCATCTCGTTGTAAAAAGACAGCTCGCACATTTGCGGGACAAACCTGAGCTTTCCCGAACGAACGTAAAGCATGATGAAAACAAACGCCTCCGAGTGCCTGTCGAAGAAAAACTCGTTCCTTTCTCGGTCATAATCATCACAAACCTCCAAAACCTCCTTTTCTGAAGAACAGCTGTGGAGTCTGCTCACTCTTCGCAGAGGAAAATCCTTGATAACTTCTCTTGTGAACGCGTACTTGGTGCCACCGACGTTTAGGATACATATGTTCTTCCCAAACTTCATTTTGGATCAGACTGACATCGCCGATTCGAAAGAAAAAGACTGGAACGACGTGCAATATGGCTTAATGGTAGTCATAGTTGAAATCCAGTATAATTCTGTAAGCGTGAGTAAAACAAACGGCTCCAAACTCGCGAATCCAACTCGTCAAGTCAGATTAGAAGAGGAATTTTCCAGATTGAGCGCGTGTCAGTCAGGAGAACCGTGGAAAAGTGACTTCTTTCTTTGTGCATCATCTAAACTCCAGCCTTCAGTGGGCTGCTTCATACAGTGATGTCACAGATCGACAAGCCTATTGCGCTCGGTTATGCGCTCCCGGTGAACGGGCGTTCCCAAGCCACAAGCGACGAGTTTTCCACGACGCGCGCATGTGTCTGGGATTTACGAGGTGAACTTGATATTTACTTTACTTCTCTGCTGATAGGAAGAGAATAGAGCCAAAGGGCGCACATCACACTAGAGAACTGAATTAAATGTTCAATAATAAAATCAATATTGGACGTCTGTTTCCCTCTGGTTGTCCATTCACACACCCTGAACAAATCAAGGGACCACAAAAAACTTTAAATAGGACTTCAAAAAGATATTAATTTTTATAATCGCTTAAACTTTAAAAATCAACCTCAAAAGAGTGATTTGTAGACCCAGAAATGCCATGTATATTAATAAAATAAACTGGAATTAAAATCTAATTAAATTTTTATTTCATTTAAAGGGCACCTGATGAAAATCATCTTTTGGACAGAACTGTGTGTAAGTATAGTGTGTCCACTGTCATATGGGGGTTATATAAAGACACTAAGCCTCTTTTGACAGCAACGTAATAACATGTCTCCGTAATAATGCATATAATCATATCATCAAGACAGGACGTGCGCAAAGCAACTGGGATTAAAAAATCTGTTCAGCTCTCTGTGATAATCAATCATCATCAAATGTGATCAAGTATGAGTTTTGCAAGTTTAAAACGTTTCTGAAACAGTGCATGTTTGTAATGAATTACAGCTATTTTACCATCTTTATAACCAAAGCCGCATATCAGTACAATTATAAAAGAAGACACTTCAATCCCGATTTGTGGACGTTAAATCAGGTTAATTTTGTACATTAACAATACGGATATCCATGTAGCAGTGTATATTAACGTTTATCCTGTCACATTTGCCGTGCAAAAGCAGTGCAAAGTAAATGTGTGCGCTATGTGTGTATGTGTCTGTGTGTGTGCGTGAACTTTGTAACGACATTGTGTGTGAATCATCGAAAGGCTTGAATAAACTCCACAACAAATACATCAAATAATCATTGGGAAAGTTCTTACAATAGTATTTCTCACAAACCTTACGAGAGATCTGCTTTCTTCATGTCTGTCACTGTGCTGTTTTTCTGACACAGCTGAGGCGGAGATTGAGTCTTTTGAGATTGGGCAGGAAGGAGTAGCATTAAAGACACAGGCCACATTTTTAATAAATAATCTGATGGGTGTTTTGAGTTGAAACTTTACAGACACATTCTGGAAACACAAAAGACTTCTCAACTTTTTTTTAAAAAGGGGTAAAATAGGTGCCCTTTAAGACTCAATGTTTAATCGACATACATTTATTGGGTTATTCTAAAATATTTTATGCTAAATATTTTAAAGAATATTTAAAAGGCATTGTTTTCAGCATAAACTAGAAAATATTTAATGTGTTTTGGCCATTAATTTACTCAACTACAGTGTTTTGGGGTCCTTTGAATATGATAGCGTCATTGTCTCCATGCAAACCACACAAATGAAAATGATGTCATGCACATGCAAAGGATTTGTTAACTTGACTACCAAAACAACAATGCCAAACTACAGAAATGAGCTAAAGGTACTGAGTGACATCTTCAACTTACTGGCCTGGCATGCATAATACAGTATTTTTAGGTATTTTCATAGAGCAGTATGATTTTTTACATGTTTTTTTTCTGTATGCAAAACATTTTTTTTTTTAAATGCAAAGTAAAAACATTTCTGTTACAAGTACACATCATTGCTGAATAGCCTAATACCCACCGCAATAACAAACTGTGACAGAAAAATACAGTTTTATTGTGTTACAAGGTCACTGACAAACTATTTCACTCAGCATTCATCTCTGAAACTTTGCTTTGTCAGGTATTTCAGTCATCCAAGAACAGCTTCTACCTCTTTAAATTAGGAAACATTCTTTAAAGAAATTTAGTATGCTTATTAAATTGTATTCTTGTGCTCAAATAATGTTACAAACATAATGTCAAATTATGCATGTAGTCCCAATCACACATCTCAAAATGCAACTGGTGCTCCTTATGGCAGCTTCAGTGATGTTTAAAAGGCGGTACTTGTGTGCCATACTGTGTGATGCTCTTTCTACTCTTCATAAGCACTTGAGTGCGGCGTCTATAGTATGTTACCCCTGTTGGTTTTAATGTCTGTCAAATTAGTTTTTGCTGGGTGAACATGAATCTGTAGTGAGGGGAGCAATAAAGCTTTTCAAAACTCCCATTCAGTTGAACCAACTGCTTCGCTGATTTGAAGCGTTCCAAACACCACACGCTGGTGATGCCTGCTGGTCAATGTTGTGTAAACGCAACAACAAACTATGCCAAACATGTATTTCGTCAATGGTTTGGCACCAGGGAAATCTCGGCAAACCTGCATGATTCAAATGTCTTCAAGTGAAGAACTATAGAAATTTTTAAAGAGTTATGACATAAGGAAGCATTTTTTTATTGAGATCAAACGATTTCTTTGGCACATTTTTAACTTTTTCTTAAAAAGTTTTAAATGCTATAATTTTTGTAAAATTGTATAACTTTATCAAACAACTAATTGCTTCCTTTGTATTTAATACTTTTTTTTTAAATGCAATGTATGCTTTTGGTTGGCTGTTTAGAATCAGAACCGGTCTATAAAGCATGGCCAAATATAAGTCACATTTAAACCCCTGGACACACCAAACTAATGGTCAGCCATGATATTGCCAAGTACAATGCGATCCTGAATTAACATCTCACAGGTGTCAGATCCAGTTCGTGGAGGGCGGCAGCTCTGCACAGTTTAGTTCCTATCCTACTTCAATAGACCTACCTGTTTCAAACAAGCCTGAAGGACTCAATTAGTTTAAACAAGAGTGTTAAATTAGGGTTACAGCAAAACTGTGCAGAGCTGCGGCTCTCCAGGAACAGGATTTGACACTTGTTGATCCTGGAACATCATTTTTTGTTCAAAAAAAGTAATCCATACCTATTGCCAAAAATTCAAGACGAATAATAGTTGGATAACAATCATGTTGAAGTGTGTAAACCAGTGGTCACCAAATTTGTTCCTGGAGGGCCAGTGTTCTGCAGATTTTAGCTCCAACCCTAATCAAACACACCTGAACAAGCTAATCAAGGACCTACTAGGTATAGTTGAAACACCTAGGCAGATGTGTTGAGGCAAGTTGGAACTAAACCCTGCAGGGACACCGACCCACCAGGACTGAGATTGGTGACCTCTGGTGTAAACCATAAGTCTAACCCTAACATAAATGGTAAGCGTATCCCTTCATTCTGATTGGCCGATTGAAATGCTATTCCAGGATCAACATAGATAAACATGTACAGGAACATGTGCTATTGCTGAAATCAGGTTAGTGGTGCTGGCATGATTGGGCAGAATCTATCAGCTGTTTTAGATTAAATCTGCAATGAATTTGTGGCAAAGCATGTAAACCAGGGGTGTGCAAACCCAGTCCTGAATGGCCGGTATCCTGGAGAGTTTAGCTCCAACTCTAATCAAATACACCTGAACCAGCTAATCAAGCTCTTACTAGATACTAGAAACTTCCTGGAAGGTGTGTTAAAGCAAGTGTGAGATATACTCTCCAGGACACCAGCCCTCCTGGACCAAGTTTGGACACCCCTGATGTAAACAAAAAAAACACACACTTCACATGAGATTTGGCGAGTGGCCTTTATGTGCTGTGTTTCAGCTCCACTCTGTGACCCACTGACCTGCAATGTTTATTTCCAACCTCAGTGGCGCCAGATGTAGAAGCTATAAGCTCTACTGCAGGGGTGTCCAAACTCGGTCCAGGAGGGCCAGTGTCCTGCAGATTTCAGCTCCAACTTACCTCAACACACCTGCAAGGATGTTTCTAGAAAGCCTTTAAGAGCCTGATTAGCTAGTCCAGCTGTGTCTTATTGGGGTTAGGACTAAATTTTGCAGGACACCACCCACTGATTGGGGTTGGAACTAATCTTTGCAGGACACTGGCTCTACTGGATAGTGATGCCTCCAGGAGCAAGGCAGAAGACCTCTACTGCAGGGGTGACCAACCCTATTCCTGGAGATGCCTTCCTGCAGATTTCAGTTGTAACCCATATCAAACGCACCTCCCTGTAATTAACAAGTGCTGTTCAGGTCTAAATTAATTGGCTCAGGTGTGTTTGTCACGGTTGGAGCTC
Organism: Danio rerio; assembly: GCF_052040795.2. Taxonomy (NCBI): domain Eukaryota; kingdom Metazoa; phylum Chordata; class Actinopteri; order Cypriniformes; family Danionidae; genus Danio; species Danio rerio. The sequence continues at coordinate 27,521,330 of NC_141032.1, forward strand.
TGCAGGAAGATAGATCTCCAGGAGCATGGTTGAGCATCCCTGCTCTAGTGCAATTTTTTTTTTTTTTTCGTCTCAACACAGATGATGCAGGTGGCTCAGTAGTTAGCTGTCGCCTTACAGCAAGAAGGTCACTGGTTCAAGTCCCAGCTGGGCCAGGAGATATTTTTTTTTGGAGTTTGCATGTTCCCTCCGGGTGCTTTGGTTTCCCCCACAGTCCTAAGACATGCATGAATTGGGTAAACTTAATTGGCCTTCAAGAGTTCACACTTAACTTATAATCAATAGAACGTAATTGACATGCTGTCCCAGGAGAGAACCCTGAGCTCGTAATATCCTCGAGACCAGGGCTCCCTCCCGTTAGAAGGGCGAGAGGGGAGTTAAAGCTCAGGAAGGTCTCGAGAACTCCCCTGCTTGTAGCCGTGTGAGAAGTGTAAACTAAGGTTGTCTTGGGTTAATTTGGTTTAGTCGATTGGCTATGGTGTATGCTTTTGGATGGTGGGAGGAAACTGAGGAACCCAGGGAAAACCCATAAGAAAACGGGGAGAACATAGAAACTCCGCACAGAAACGCCTACAAGCCCGATAGGAGGTTGGACCAGCTGTGTTCTTGCTGTGAGGCAACAGTGCTAGCCACTGGGCCACCGTGTTGCCCTATGGAATATAACTGGAGTGAAAAACTTTGGTTATTTATAATGCTTCCGTAATCATCTAATAGAGCAGATTACAGAGCTAATGAGGTGCCAGCCGTGTTGATCATGAGCACGTGATCCTCTCGAAATTAGTTTATAAATAAATCACACATAGTGAAAGAATGTGTGTGTGAATGAGAGAGTGTATGGGTCTTTCTCCTCACTGGGTTGCAGCTGGAAGAGCTGCATAAAACATATGCCAGAGTAATTGCTGGTTCAATCTGCTGTGGCGACCACTAATAAATGAAGGATAGTGAGTGAGTCGATGCAAGGCTATGTGTTGACTTTCCTTAATGGTTGGTCTTTGGTGGCTGTTACTTGCTCCCTCGCTCATCTTCTTTAAGCTTAGTTCCTGTTTTATCAGGGGTTGCCACCGCGGAAGAAACCACCAATTAGTCTGGCATATGATTTGGATGCCCTTCATACCCGCAACCCAACCCCGAGAGTACACTAATTCATGAACCCCTGTACTGGAAAGGCAGTTTCATTATGTTTATTCATTCATGATTTTACCAAAAGCGACTAATTAATGAGGACTATTTGATTTTTAATTAAAGCTGTCAATAACAGCATAAATAGGCCCAGCCAATCACACTGTCCTTATGTGTTTGTGGGAGGGAGGACCCAGGAAGAGAATGTCACTAACCATTTCTGCATATCTAGGTTAACAAGGGTTGATGGAGCATTATTTTATTTTGAAGGTGATCCAATTATTGGTGGGGATAGTTCAGTAATTGATAGATATTGGTGGGGACATATGCCCTCCATCCAGGCCAAATCTACACCTTTGCTCTGGACTGTGGGGGAAACCGGAGCACCTGGAGGAAACCCACACAAACACAGGGAGAGCATGCAGACTCCACTCAGAAATGCCAACTGACACAGCCAGGACTTGAATCAGCAACCCTCTAGTTGTGAGGCGATAGTGTTAACCACTGAGCCACTGTGCCACCTTAATGAGGTAAATAAAAGAAAAAGTAAATAATAATAATAAATTCACAGCAGATTGAAAGGCAAGTACTTTTTCGGTTGTTAAATATATTATTATTTCATATACAATATATTGTTTAAACTTTTAAAATTTCAATAAAAGTATTTTTTAAGAACAACAGACAGACAGATAAAGTAGCATGCTAATAAAACCAAACAAAGTGTCTGTCAGCATTAATTATTGGTGTTAACTGGGTTTTGCCACTCATATAAATAGGTTGCTAAAACATTGTGCATCGGGTTGTGATATGTTCAAAACTAAATTAAACAGTGAATCAAGTATATCAATCTTGTTTTCCACAATTGACAGCTTTTAAAAGACACTTATTGTCATAACAAAAAAACTGGCAAAATATGAAAACGTTATTTTAAATGATTTAAATGCACATCAGAACCATGATTAATTGAATTCTGTGGGTAAAACAGTCATGAGTGTCGTGTTGAGGTTGCAGTCTGTAGACTTCATTCACCCTCCTTCTTCCTTCCCTCCTCTTTTCTCTCCTCCTCTCATCTCATCATCAGGAAGCTGCTGCGCTCGAGCCTTTTCTAGCGCGTGAGTGAGTTACTGTATTGTACTGTGAATCTCGGGAGGGGGGCTGCAAAAAAATCTCCTATTCTTACTGAGGTCCACCCCCCTTATTTAAAACTTCTTAAGCCAGATTGCTTTCCAACAGGTCACAGGACGTAGATGCCTTCTTGATTCACATATTTATTTTGTTTTTATTTTAGTTTATGGTTTGGTTTTTTAACACTCCGGGAGGGCAGAAATGGCGGCCAACATGTACCGGGTCGGAGGTATGTCCGTCTATATTCTGAATTAACGCAAGTCAAAACACAGGCACCACCGTAAGACCTGACTGGAAGGCAGGGACTCATTTCAAGCGAATTCCCGAAACCGGCCGCTCACTTTTAAACTCTTTTAACACGTGCAGTGTCCTTGCAAAAGAAAACGATAACGTGGATGCAGAATATTTTGGGTTCTGATTTGGGTCAGGCCTCTTAAACTATCATAGCCGCACTAGCATTTTAGCAAGCAGGCTATGTTGCTAGCTAGCCACATCATAAACAAATAATCACTACTATATGTAAAACAATCGGAAACGCGCACTTAGAGCACGTTTCTCTTAGATTTACCCACATAGGTTAAAAGCGAGATATGCTTGCTATTTAACCATTGCAATTTTAGACGCCGATGTTTTTCTTTGTGATCATTTGTCTCATTTTTTGGCACGTATCCATTAGTTACGGGTTCTCATTCGGCATGCAAGGTAGCAAAGCGAGCTAGCATTTAACACCCCTCACTCGATTTCCTTAGAGAAACCACATTCAACTTCTGCCCACTTATTTGCCGAAGCGTTAAGAATTTGCACTGTTTTGATGTGCATTTGTTGTCACGCGTGTAATTAACAGCGTGTATTTAACAATACCGTCGCGTCGTTTGTTTGTGCAATTAGCCGGCTACATGCCGCGGAATTTGACATTGTTTCATGGCGGCGATAATGCAGTGCCATTGAAAATGCTTTTGCAGCTGGACGAGCAAACTTCCTATGAATTCACTGCAAATCTAATAGCATTTGTAATAATTGAATACTTTGCGCGGTTATCTTATGACATGCTCCTTGTGTGATGTTATGTGTTGACACATGTGTAAGAATGTCATTTAAATGGCAATGAAGAGAAAATGCTTGTTTGCATGAATGAAGTGTTTGTTAATGAATGCACATTCTTCACCTCGTCGTCTTGTTTTTGACAAATGCTATATATACAAATGTATCCCAGAAACAAACCATTTCTTAGCCTCAGTCAAAGGCCAAGCTGAAGGTCTTAGTGTCTTGTCAGGTCACACAACCCAATTGGTAATGTTTTAGAATAGTAAAAAAAAAACATTGCATTATAAAATGTGCCATTTCTAGGAATTTTCATCATTACCGTAATGTAAGTGCAAGAAGAATTCCTGCAATCGAAATGATAATGTACATCGAATACCTTGGATATTAGTTATCAGTTATGCCTAACTGTAAGGAATGTATCCTTTACCCAAAAATTCTTTAGTGTGCAAAATTGTCCGAGGAATATGCACAGTGCTGTGACTTGAAATACATGGTGTTTAAGTTTACATACATGCCTTTAGTTGCCATGATGGCATCAGGTAGAGAACTTATCGATGGAAAAAGTAAAATTTCACAAAAAATGTATGTTGCTGGTTTACGAATGTGTATGTCGTTGCCAACAGGGCAAAAATAGCAATAATGAGATCTGTTGGTGTTACTTCCATGCTGTTTTCTAAAGTGTGATATGATGTCACAAGTTTCAGTCGCAAATGTTTCAATCAGAATGTATAAAGCAAATAAACTGATGTTTGAATCTGATGATAGTTTTTAGATTGTGTAAACTGATGTGCAATTCGATTTAATTCATTCAGATGAACAGAAATTGGTGCATGAAAGCATGTCTGGTGTTTAATGTAGTTTTCTGGCTATAAAAGCAGAAACAAAACCTGCTTCACTCCTTATTTTCATGCTTAAATATATGGTCCACAAGCTTATATCACAATATTATATATAAAAATGACAAATGGCTCATTCATACATCCAAACATAGACTCTCTAAAATGTTTACATGTCTGTACTGCACTTCAATACTGCAACTAGATCGGCATGTGGCACATGTTGTAATTCGATTTCTGTTTAGTTCGATTATGACATTAATTGGATTGTTATTTTTTTATTGTGGTTTACATGGTAGACTCTTAATCAGAGTATTGTCTCGAAATGGATTATTATTATCCATGTAAACAATAATGGATGTTTAAATCCATCTCATTTGGCTACTTTACTAATTTACTGAAGTGGCCAAATGAGATGGATTTAAACATCAGTTATTGTTTACATGGACAACAATTATCTGATTTGAGACAATACTCTGATTAAGAGTCTACCATGTAAACCACAATAAAAAAATCTAATTAACGTCATAATCGAACTAAACAGAAATCAAATTACAACATGTGGCACATGCCGATCTAGTTGCAGTATTGAAGTGCAGTACAGACATGTAAACATTTTAATCAAACTGGTACTGTTGTGTAGGATTTTCGCCGCATTTTGCGTCAAGATACAGTAGTCTATACCAGGGATGGGCAAACTTGATCCTCGAGGGCCGGTGTCCCTGCAGAGCTTTGTTCCAACACTAGTCAAACACACCTGAACAAACCAATCAGTGTCTTCAAGATCACTAGAACTCTATGATGAGGTCTATTTGAATAAGGTTGGAGCTAAACTATGCAGGACACTGGCCCTCCAGGATCAAGTTTGCCCACACCTGGTCTATACACAAACACACGGCTGTTTGACATTATTCTTTGCACCTACCAAGTCAGTGAAGGACTACAGACACCTGCATCGTGAAATGCAGAGGTGTTTTTCTCAATAAGGTGTCTGGTATCAAATTTCATTAAAACAACACTCTTGCAGCAGTTCATACTCGCATTCAATATTTCGTTTGTCTAAGGGGGCATACATGAGATATTGTTGAATGAAAGTGAAGTGCCAAATTGCAGTTAAAGTCAACAAATTAAAAATAAAACTCCAGAGGAAATGTGGATAGTGTGGTGGCCCAACGAAATTAATCGAATTATGTGCTTTTAACATGTAAAACATAACAGGGACATTCAAAAAGCAACTCATGTTAACAACTTAACCATGTTATTGTCTTATTCAGATTAAAGCTAATAATTTGATTACTGATGTCCATGTAAACGTAGTCAATGTTCCCTCCTTTTTACTTGTGGACTGGTAAACACAAATCCTTCATAATACAATTTGTAAACCTTCTAATGAATAAATATCAGCGGGAACCAGTCGTGCCCCAGTTCATTGTTTCGAGTTGTATTTAATGTAATTTTATACAATGACAGGTTCGGGATTTCTAGTTTGCATTTGTTTGGTAAAATTTCTTATCAAAGAAGATATAGTGTCCCAATTACATCCATGTTTAGTATATAGAGTTAGATGAATTTGTACAATAGTATAGTGATGTATATAATAGTATAATGATGTTCACCATTTTCCTGTTTTTTTGTGTGTGATGTTGTTGTTTTTTTGTTTTCCGAGTCTCTGAGACATTTAACTATCATCCAAACCCAAGTTTTGACTTCCAACAAAAATTTTTTTTCTTCTTCTGCAGATTATGTCTTCTTTGAGAATTCTTCAAGCAACCCCTATCTGATCAGGCGAATAGAGGAACTGAATAAGGTACATTATTACCCTCAGGGCTGGGAGGGAGATGTAGCTAGTCGGACAGTGGGTGTACTATAGTAGGGTGTCGACACAACATTGTCATGACATTGACGTAAAAAAGCTTAGCCACTTCACACAGAGCTAAATTACTTGCATTTCCTGTATGCTTCTTATGTCAGTCTGTTGTGTTTTCACTCCAAACCTTGTTTGCCGAGAAACCATATCTGTGTGAGATACGCAAAACACCAGACTGCATCCAGGAGTCCCTTAGAGAAGTAGGCTGTGGTGTGAAACCGACATCTTTTTTTTCTCCCCCTGTAGGACGTCTGTATTATGATCAAAGAAGATTCAGCTCTTTAAATATTAAATGCTGAAGGATTTTTTAAACAGCCCTTTTTAAACACAATGCATAATTCAAATTAGTCTTTTGCCATTCTGCTTTCATTGTCAGCATACTCCTTGCGCACTATTCTCATCGATTAGTTATTAGATCTACTATATTGATATATTTTTTTCAAAAGATAGACCTCGCTGTTTGGCATATTCAGTTCTCTTCAGGTTTTTTTCTGCTTTGGCCTTGCACATAAGCTCTGTCGAGCATCCAAACAAATGTTTTCCCTGCGGCCATTGAGATGCACCTTGTCTGCATTATTTTTTTCGGCCAGACTTTATGTATTAATAGTCCTGTCAGATAGTAGAAGCAAACACTATATGTATTGATTAGATACTATATAGTTGAATGATATTGAATTATGTTTTGACTGCTAATGCACTTGTCTTAGAGAATGAATTTATTAATTTAGACATGAAAATATTTATAAAATGTGACAGAAGCTCAAAAATAAATGTTTATGTAATAATAAAAAATAATAATAAAAAAATTGAAAAAATGAAAAATTTTTACCTTGATACATTTAAAAAAAATGTTACACATTAAATAAATCTTTTATAATATGTATAAACACTAACAAAGGTTTGTCAATGTTCAAAAACTTATGTGTTTTGAATTTTAAGCAATCTTTTTTTGATAATCAGAACATTTGCCAATGGTGATCATTTAAAAACCATCTGCCAGATATCAGTTGGCTGCCATTGTTTGCAATTAAAAAAGCATATATATAAGTCACCAAATATGTTTGAATAAATGCATCTGCCAGTGCTCATAATTAAAATATCTGTGTTCTGATAATGCTTAAATAGTGCAGGTGCATGAGATGAAGTAGCTATAGGTTCTTGTAGAGTATTGTGTGTACATACAGGCCAAATGTACATTTCCAATGTGTTGCATGTATAATAAATGTATAATTCATGACCAATATATAATTAATGTATAATTCTCATTCACTTGAATGATCTTGTCAAACCCATCCGAAATGCAAATACACTGACAGTTTTCAAGAGACATCTGAAATCTCTTTAGCACTTGACTATGTCTTTCTGACGTTTTATTTACTTATTTATAAACTTTGTATTACTAGTAATAGTTTTTTTCTCTTATTGTTGTATCGTTTGTTGCTTTTCATATAAGCATCTGCTAAATTAATGCATGTAAATATTGAATTTTGGTATTTATTTTAGAGCTGTCAGTTTAACCTAATTCAGTGAAGCTATTTTATTTTCAAACATGACTCAAAAAATGTTTTGATGCTTGTTCAATCTACATATTAAAAATGAGCTGAATCAACACATTTTTGGAGTCTTTTTTGAGACAACTTAATTGTTTTATGTTCAATTCATTTAAATTTGTAAAAACAATTATTTTAAATTAGGGCTGAGCTGATAAATAATATTATATCAAATCGCGATTTATGTCAAAAACAATGATAAGCTCTGGACTTTTCTACTCTATATTAATCTAAGAGCCAATCACACAGCAAAAATGTGCAACAATGAGAATCTAATAGTGTGTTTATTGAAGATGTATTGTATTTTCAGCCACCAAAAATTTATCAGCTGAAAATTTGTTATGCCATTAAATGTACCCTCTATTTTTTTGGCTACAGTTATTGTTGTGGTACTCTTTAAAATGTGTCAGCATTAACAACTTACATTAAAATATATATTAGGCTTTGGTCAATAGAAGATGCCATTGTCCATCGCAGATGGCCAATAGACATCATGATGCTGAGCCAGCATTGCGATCCTCTGCCCCGCCCCCCATCGCAGCAACCCGTTCACAAAAATAAACACTTAGGCCCTGTTTACACTCATACATCTTAGTTTTAAGATGGCATTTTAGAACGAAAACGATCAACATCCTCACTGTCGTTTCATCTAGCCTTTCTGAAAAGATGTACCACTAAATTGCGTCTCTCTATAGTTGTTAAACATGATATTTAATTAATCTTGTCTCCATCTAATGACTCGTTGGTCTCTCGAATCTATCAGGTAACATGTCACAGCGTCTGTACACTGCTTCAATCTTTCGCTTTCACGCTTGTACTTAGTCATTTTAGCGGAAACCTCAGAGACTGTTGGTTGGTTCCTGTTGGTTGTGCATCTTTTTTTACCAACGAAGTGTGTCGATGCCATTATAACGACACCGATCACTCTGCCTAATATTGCCCGCATAAAAAGTGATTGACGGTTGGTAATTTGTGTGTAACTTATATTAATTATTTTTGATTATTTTATGGGTAAAACAAAGACCATGCGGGTCAGGTAGTTGAAACGATAGGCTACAAAGTTAATTTATGAATTAATTAATTTTTCTTAAGTAATTAACTCACCGCTGCCTACGATGACAATGCCATTGTAGGATGCCAAATTGGTTGAAAGCGCATATATTGCATAACATATATATATATATATATATAAAACATATATTGTTATCATTCAACATGGATAATCGAGTTTGCATTTTTGCCATATCATCCAGCCCTTAATTGATTCATGTTGGAAAAACATGAAGGAATTGTGTGGAACTCAGCATTTTTTTTACAGTGAAAAAATGTCTTATTTAATATTAAATTATATAATTGATATGATTAGTTTCATGTAGTTTTAACTCTTAAACAAACATAAATCTTTTGTATTTTGCGTGTTAGATATTCCATCTTTTCTGCTTTGTTTTATTAAACTACTTGAGTCCAAATTTAATTTTGTTTTTAACTGTCGTACACAGTCACAGTGTTGTTTTTTTATTCTAGTGTTTTTCAATTAACCCTCAAGAGTGCAGACGCAGCGGGTGTTGATAAATTCATCACCGCGCTGCTGATTAAACATAATAGACTGCAACCTCAGGTTCAAGCTTTTTCGGTATTGATTAACGGAGGTGTTAAATTCAACATCCCAAGATACAGCATGAAGTTTCTCAAGGTGACTTTGTGTCTTCTTTCAGACTGCAAGCGGAAATGTGGAGGCAAAGGTGGTTTGTTTCTACAGGAGACGGGACATCTCTCAGAGCCTCATCCAGCTGGCAGACAAACACGCAAGTGAGTGAACACGAGGCTTTTCTATGCCAATGTCAATGCATTGTCAAGGAAACCAAAGGGTGGTCTGTGACGTGGCATGCGTGAGTGCTTATTAGCATGATAATGATAAGCCATTTGAAATTGCTGATGTATATGTGTGCGTCTGTGTTTCTGGTGCTTGGGTAAGTCAGCATGGGAGTTGTAATCACTGAAGTAGCAGGACCAGATGCTGGTAATTGGGCAGCAGTGCTTCCTCATTTTCTTACTCTTTCAGGGGCCCTCAAACATATTTGTCCTAATCAACTGGCCACCGTATGACCAGTTTGGCTTGGCTCAGTGTTTCGATGCTGGTTAAATGAAAGAATAGGAGAAATTTAAGTGAGATAAATCTGGGGGGTGTTTTGTTTAAGACCAACTGTAAGTCCTAAATATAGAAGTCATCTCATGCTTGTGTATAACCATATTGTATCATTTCCTGTAAAGTAAACAAAGTCGTAGTGAATGTTTTTCATATAGCCATCATTCAAGTTCAGATTTTGGTCTCATAAGAAAAAGTTTGAGCACCCCTGATTTATTCTGTTAGAAACAGAGCTTAAATAACAGACCTCAGCAACAAAACGATAACTTCAGGTGTGTTCTGCTTTCTGTGGATTTTTGTTTTTGCTCAAAGTTCAACGTATGCCAAAGTAACCCACTAGTTTTAAGGTCATTTTATTTGTAAGTATTTTTCAGCACAATAGTTTAACTACAAGAATCTCAGATTTAATTTGGTATATGACACATATTTAAGACAATTGTATTACAAATGTGTTGCACTTTTAAGTATATGCTTTTATGTACATTGGATTTTTTCATACATTTTTGAAGACAAAAATTAAGCAAATCTTTGACTGCCTAACTCTAGCAATATTAAAAATATCAAGGTTGTAGTTTTATGAAATATTCTTTAACAGTGTAAAATGACCCCCACCACCACCTCCAAAAAAAAAAAAAATCATGCAAAAACTTTTCATGTTTTTTATTAATATAGGAAGTTAACTGTATTCATTTTAAATGGAAATCTGTCTTTATAGTGACTTTTAATAAATGTAATGGGTTCTTGCTTAATAAAAGACAAACTTTATTTTTCTTATTAGGTGCATTTGTGATGTCTTGTTAAGTCACTTTACCCATCCTATTTTATAATGCTAACGATAATTATTATTTTATAAATTATAAAAACATGTTTTTAAAAGAACTGTGGTTTACCATAAATATGCATTCAATCATCCATACAAATACATTTTTTTCAGTGTACTTCAGAGTCTACAATGGGGTGTATGCACGCGACCTTTACTTTTCAATAAGCCTGCTCAAATGCTTCCAGTGAAATATCATGCCATTATAAACTCAACTTGTTTAAGATTTTGTTTGTTTAAAGTCACTCATCTTCACTGCCTGATTAAGATACGATATAAAGTGAGTTCGCACTGCATTAAAATCCATTGCTTAACACCATGCCTTTAAATTAGGGAAAGTTATTTTACCAAAACATTTTCAATGCTGCTCCTAACGTCACTTACATTTTAAACAGCCTTTCATCTTGTTTTATGCTTGAACAACTAAATGAATGCCTAAGTCTATTTAACAGACTATATTTTAAATTACACTTATGAAGTTGTAACAGGAATTGTATGAAATTGAAAATAGTCACATTTACCTTTTAATCAGTGGCTAAAAAACACTTGCCGTGTATATAGCCCATTTACAACAGTTTTCACTTTATTGCTTAATGTTGTTCACGTCACAGTAAACACCAAACTGACAATAGGAAATCTGTCATCTTTAACAACTGCTTTGTATATTCAAAACCTATTTGCATTCGGCTGATTCGGTTGCTCTCCTCTTTTAATGCGCCCACTAATGCAAACTATCCGTAAAGTAAATATGTGTTTTTCTTTGACTCATTTGTATTCTGCACGCGTGGTCATGCCTTTTGACCTATATTTATTTCCCTATGTACAGAGGACCTGGAAGAAGAGAAGGAAAGCCCCCCAGAGTCCGACCTCACTGAAAAACAGAAACATCAGCTCCGCCACAGAGAGCTTTTCCTCTCCCGCCAGTACGAATCCCTCCCTGCCACGCACATCAGGTAAACCCACCCACATCCAAACGCTTGTAAATCTCTCTTAGGCCTAAATGTTCCGCTTAATCCTCGCTTTAAGTTTTCCGGCGGCATTTAAGGGAAGGTAACAGCCCCCAAGTCAGCACAGCAAAACCCTCGGCCTGCACCAGGCTCTGAGTCACTGTTCTGCATCCATTCTTTAGCTGACCAATGGCACCCTAGGGCTTTTGTAGCACCCGCTGTGATTCAGGTGATAAATGCATTAGCAGACTGGTGCCGGGTGGCAGTGCTTCTAATCAAAGGAGAAGCCTCCTATGAGAAACATTAGTGCTGGTGCCGGGGTTCGGAGAGGCCTGCTGTGCTCACTGAAATTGATATCAGCCTCCAAATAAAGGAAATGTCACTCCCTTTCTTCTTGCTTTGTTTCTTTTTTCTTTTGGCTTCTGTGATCCATAAATATTGAGCAGTCATTGTGGGAGACTAGATGGCCTTTACAGGGCATAATGTATTTTGTGTGGAACTGGACACATGTCAGGGCTGAGTTCGGTTTATTTATTTATTTTTTTTGCATTGCTCTGCATCCCAATCAAGAGATTTAATGTATGTATGGATTAAACTTAATTTATGCATAAATAAGAGTGAGTATTAATATCTTTGAAATAGAATCTTTGTAAATGTATGCATAATTTACACACTGGCTGATTTTGTTTTTATTATACATATATGATGGGTGTTATGCACCAAGCATTAGGGTGGCATGATTCCCAAAACTGTTGTTTCCTGACGAATTATTACTCCCCAAATCTAACGGAATACAACTTTGGGCATAAAACACAAAATAGGGTTGTGGATTTCCCAAGAGAAACAAACAAACAAACTAAAAAACGTTTGTAACTAATCCCCTTTTGTTGACAACCAAACTCGGACACTCAATTGAGAGTAATTGAACAGATGTATTGTAAAAAAGAAAAGTAGCAATTTAAATGAGAGTCTATTCAGGGTGGACGCTGTTTAAAATAACAAACAAAAGAATCTGCAAAGTAAATAAACTAAATTACCTATAAATGTATTTAGAGAGGTGACACGGTGGCACTAGGTAGTGCTGTCGCCTCACAGCAAGAAGCTCGCTGGTTGGAGCCTCAGCTGGGTCAGTTGGCGTTTATGTGTGGAGTTTGCATGTTCTCCTCGCGTTCCTGTGGGTTTTCTCCGGATGCTCCGGTCCAAAGACGTGGATGAATGAGTGCGTATGGATGTTTCCCAGACATGGGTTGCTGCTGGAAGGGCTTCCGCTGTGTAAAACATATGCTGAATAAGTTGGTGGTTCATTCCGCTGTGGTGACCCCAGATTAATAAAGGGACTAAGCCGAAAAGAAAATGATTGAATGTGTTTAAAGAAAATACAGGAACATAAAGTCTAAAGTAATCAAAATAAATAGGCAGGCCACCCCTACACGCTCAAACTCTCAAAAAGTTACTAGCATACCTGGACATTTCGACAAGAATAAAGTTTGGTCATCGGCCGGAGGGGTAGGGAAATCCTGGAGATTTACATTCCCATCAACCGTCACATTAAACATGAGCTCCTTGAACTCTGCCGGAAGTTCCATTTTAAGCTCTCTGCAACCGGTCGCCTATCAGAGCCTGGATCAAGTTAACATGGGAGCCCATGGGATAACAAAAAAACAACACAAGAATGCAGGACAAAGAAAAAGACACATGCAATGGGCAACAAAAATAATAAATTAACTTTTGTCGTTACACATACAGTTCTGAAGTCATGGTTTTTGGTTTGATTCAGTGTAATCTACCGTTTACACTATTTTAAAAGGTCCTATGGAATTAAAATAAAGTTTTTTTAGATGCAAGTTTCAGTATTGTTAGTTTTAGAATATTTATAAGCTAGTTTGCACCAAAACAGTTACAAAATTTGCGTTTAGAGGATATAAAACCGATATAAACATGTGAAGCTTTTAGTTTGTCACTTCCGCCTAAATGGATCAATGGTTTTATTCACATCATACTTCACTTTCTTATCAAATCATGACTAATCAAATGCTCTCAGGTATCTGACGTGCCCCGCCCCCTTCAAGATGCTTCTTATTTGATGTGCTTGAGCTCAACCAATCTTACCGACAGAGCGGTGATAAAACAATTGTCTTTTTTTTTTTTTTTTAAGGGGTGGATCTACACTGTCCCACCCTCTCTTTGTGTTTCAGTTGAGATTACATCAAACACCAAATAAAAATGCACATTTTAAAAAAACTTCATGGGACCTGTAAAAAGGCCATGTAATCAAAAGGCTGAAAGTACTAAGCAGTTTAATCTTAACACAGTAATAACACCAGTAATAGACACAATACTTTAATTAATGATATGTAACTCTAATACAGCAAGAGGGGAAATGTAATTTAGGAAGGTGTCATTTAGAAAATTCTTTTATGAGTCTTAACTTTCACTTTAGACTCAGAATAGCTGCCAGTTAAAGATGGTATTCTGATGGCAAAGGTATTCTGACCTTATGTTACATGCACTCAGCTTATAGTTGCAGGTTCAAGAACAAAAATACCTCAGCATTGTGATCTGAGAGAGAAACGAGCAGAAGTGATGATTGAGTTTCTGTCACATCTTGTGTTGAAACCTGGTTTGCAGCATTAACTGAAAGAGACACTGTAAACTCTGGAGAAATTTACAAAGTAAAACCCTGATGGGACAGAATAAACTGTGGTAGACTGCAACCATAGTAGCACCAACAATATGCTTCAGGGGTCGTTCCACTGATCTGTATAGACTGTAGAATATTAAAGATCAGTGGGCTGTTCTCATATTTCGTCTTTTGCACGCACAAGTTTGTTGCTTCAGATCGAGATGCAAATAGGGAGTGACAGGTACGAGGCGTCAAGTAGGCGAAGAGGCGCAGACATGAGAGAGACATGGCAGGTATACCACAATCCAGTCAGATACCACTTCAAACTCTCGCTTTCCTTTCAAATCATAAAATAAAAAAATAAATGAATAAATAAACAAACTGATCAATACATAAGCTTACCGAACCGTGACGAGAACTGAACGGTTCGTTTGTTTTTCATGAGCCGTTCCATCCCTAATTCTCCATGCACATGTTGAGCTCACAACCTTTAGGGATACTACATGCTCACTATAAAAGGTTTATCCTTGTCCACTATCTCAGCTATTCTCGCCAAATGTTATGGTCAAAATAAATGTATTTTAACTTGTATTTTAAATTAGTTTAGTCTTATTCTCTTTTTGTCATATGTTGTTTCTCTATAGTAGGTTGTTAATTCTTCTCCTTTGTTTCTTTTCTGACTGAAGCATTATTGACCATTATTGAGCTGGGCAGCCATTCAAATCTTTTTGGCTCGAGACTTCCTGTCTCATTCACTTTCATTGATATTTAGATGTAGAAAACAGCTTGTTATACTGCTTCATGTTGCAAATGGATATTTTCTCATTATATTATTCAACTTTTTATGTATAGTCATGAACACACTTGTTTGGAAAGCAAGTTTTCTGTCATTTATTATTCTTAGTCATTTCTCCTATAGGTGATTGAATTGGAAGTTCTTAAACAATCTCAAAACTGAGTGCACTTCTGCATTGCAGAAAAAGGTCTATAGCTTATAATTTAGTTAAGCAAATAAATATAAGGCATGGATACGTTTCTAAAAAAATCTACATTTACACTAATCCGAATACATTTGAAAACGCTGTTTTTGTCTAAAAACATCCTCTCTATCGTTTGCAATAAAGGAATTTCACATAAGATGCCTTAAACTACATCAAAAATTGAACTACATTAAAACGTCACTGCATAATGTTGAGGAAAAGCAGAGTTTCGTAAAAGGGTGGACAGTGTGATGGAACTGTTGCTGTGAGAAACACAGGAGTATGAACTTGCATATACGAGCGAGAATATAGGCTGGGAGATGTGCCAAAACAACAGCTCTGAATAAACATTCTGTGTCCTTTGAAGAAAAGCAATCTGAAGCATGTACAAACTGACATTAATCTTTAATAATGCTGTCAAAACGAAGCACCCCCCCCCCCCCCCCCAAACACACACACACACACACACACACACACACACACACACACACACACAAATTAAGCCACTTTGGAGAGGGTTTAAAAGATGTGTTTTAGTGGATCGAAGTCCAAAAACTGAGAGAGAATTGCATTTTTAAACAAATGTATTATTGTGGACATTGTGGTACTGGAGTATGTACTATGCTGATGAAAAGCATTAAAGATGCTGTATATAACTTTGTGACTCTTCTAAAGCATAAAAATACCACAATATGTTTGCAGATTTTTAAGAAACATGCTTGTGAACATATTTGTTTATCTGAAAAACTATACTAAAGACAGATATTCTGCTTTAAAAATACTTTCCTTGCCAGAATGTCTGTCTCTGTTTTGGCCCAATGCCAGTTTAGCTAATTATATTTTAGCACCCTTTGTTTCCTTGGTGAAGTCTCTTTAAGTATGCGTCCGTGACTGAAAGGTGACCTCCAGTGGATAGTAACAGCCTCCGAAATAAGATGCAGATTCAGAGTTCCACATGAGGTAGTAATTATTTAGCAAATAATTTAAATATTAAGACTGTCACTGAGCACAATTTATGGTGTCGTTCAGCTGCAAGAAACAAAATGTAAATGTCAGGTGTTGGTTGGGACATAAACTCAAAATAAATTTTTATTAAATCCCCAATTTAAGCTTTACTTCATTTTAATTGCTATTTGTAATTGAATCAATGTAGGTTGGTTTGTTTGGCCCCGGTTAGATGTTTACGTTAATGTGGATGATGGTGGTGGGTAAACAGAGATGGAAAGAATAGGATTGTCAGATTGTACACCACTTCCAGAAGCTGCTGTAAAAAACATATTGCTGTGATGTTGGTAATGTGGTCGACCACATGGCCACATATCTACAAAAGAAATGTCCACCTGGCACCATCTTAAACATTACTAGACATGTTTTTGAAGCATTAATCAGGCCTGTCAATCTGAAATCATAAGTTTGGTTTAAAGGTAAAAAAAAACACATGCACACAATGATCTATTCCCAGTCACGATTTTAACTTTAGTTTTAAAGTTGTTTTTTTGTTTTTTAATTTTGACATTGACACAAAAAATGGCTGAAGTTTGAGTTTTCCTTTTCCAACCAGTCACAATTAATTTAACATTTTAATTTTTTTTTTTTTCAAAATACATGAGATATTTTTGCATTAAGTTACTTTGTTTGTAAATTATGGTGTATCAATCCCTTCTTAAAGGGACAGTTAACCTCAAAATGAAAATAACCTCATCATTAACTCTCTTTCATGTGGTTTTTAACATATGAGTTTATTTCTTCTGTTTATTTCTTCACAAAAGAACATATTTTGAAAAGGTGCTGGTTGGAAAAATGCTGGTTAAAGATATTTTGGAAAACACTGGATGTTTATTTTCATTGTAGGGGAAAAATTACTATGGAAGACAATGGGTCAACCAGGATTCTTCTAAATAAATTCCTTTGTGTTTTACAAAAAAAGAAACAGCAAAATAACATAATGAGTAAAATAATGGCAGAGATTTCATTTTGGGGTGTTTTACGTGACATTTTTACTAAAGATTAAATTATTGTAATACATTTGAGCAAGGCATCGTTGATCCCTGGATGAGAACCACTGCCATAAAATTTCATTAGTCTCATATTGCATTGTTCTTATTGGTGCTGATGTCATATGATTTATATATGATATTAGTATACGTGTTAGCTTTTGTTAGTGCTTTTATGTTTTAGTTCTCAGAAATATTTGTAAAGGAAACACAGGCCCTATAAGTGCCATTTGCATATATTTCAATAAATATGGAAAGCGAGTGCATGTTTTTACCTAAATTAATATTGGATATTTTTAAATGTGTGTGCTTGTAAAACAATATAATTTGCACAAAGAATTTATGGGGTTCTTCTCTAAAGAAGATGTTACTCCACCCCATTTACAGTGTCATTATGGAGGTTTTACATTATAACTAACATAGTTCAAACCATGGATCTGCGACAGAGAAACTACGGGTTTTGGGAAACACTCGTTGCTAGTTTATCATTCTTTTCCCAAATGATGCATCGTACTGTGATAGTTTAGCTGTGAGTTATGTCGATGTTTGGGAAACGCACTCCAGAATGGCTTTTAAAGAACACAAAAACTATTATTTTAAAGGATTCTTTTCCTATTTTTATGTATTTATTATTTGTATATTCTAACTCTATAAACAAAAAGCATCATTTTGTTTTATTTTGGCAAACTGTTTCTTTAGATGAGCAGTTTGTAGCTTTGAACACCACACTTTGAGAGAAGCTTCTGCGGCAGTGAGGCTTGTCTGTAGACGTGGCAATGTTCCTGATTAAAAGCTCTTTCAGAGGAGCAGCGAGTGATTAGCATCCGCTTTTCCACTGTCTAGTAGTCCCATAATGTTTTTGTTCAGCGCTCCCTCATTGTCTTGTGCCTGGCCTTATCTGTTTCCTCTCGCTGCCCTTTCTCCTTTAATTTCCTGAATTTTATTATAGTCCTCTCGCCCATCTGCTCTTTTCTCACCTTTCCATCTTTGCTCATGTCACCATCACACACTCACACATTCTTGTGCAATCTTGCACCTAGTATCTCTCCCGTTTTACTGCGCGACGTATTAGAGGACCCGTGGAGACAGCTGGATGCGGAACACAGCACATGAGGCTGAGGGTTTTAATCACTTATTATCTTTTTTTTCTGTTGGAAATAGGGGGAAGTGCAGCGTGGCCCTCCTTAACGAGACAGAAGTTGTGCTCTCCTACCTAGAGAAAGAGGTGTGTTTTTGTTTTCAATGCTATTTTATATCTTGTTGATTGGATGTCTAATTCGAGTTTTCATTCCTTCTCAGGACACATTTTTTTACTCATTGGTGTACGACCCAACACAGAAGACGCTATTGGCGGACAAGGGGGAGATTCGCGTTGGTCCACGTTTTCAGGCTGATGTCCCTGAAATGCTACAGGAAGGTTAGTGTTAGGACTGCACAATTTATTGTTTCAGCATTGATATTGCAATGTGATCATATACAATAGTCACTTCGTTCGCAGGATATGCAATGTCGAGTGTGGATTATAATTTATTGTTTGCATGTGTTTTTGAGGCCTGTGACTATATGAGGGTTTCAAAAGCATTCAGGCATAAGAAACTACCATTTGGAAGACTATGCAGTACTGTTTTACGTTTCAATTATTGCTCCAGAATACTCTTAGACTTCTCAGAAAACAACTTCATTTGTGTCATTTTGTTTATTGCATTCATCTATGCTTGTAAATCGATTTCCCTCCACAAAAAATGCTTGCAGTTGAAGGTTAACATTTTTAACTTTATCATAATTGTAAATATTCAACATAAAATGCTAAAGAAAAAAAGTTGCCATTTAAAGATCAAATTCACAAGCTCTATTTATAATTGCATACAAGACTTTTATAATAGTAATATAAATTACACATTTTTTTTTTTAGAATTACAGTGAAAGGAAACTACAGTGAAATTAACTCTTATTTAATGATCGTTAAAAGGGAGACCTTTTCTAAAATTATATATTTTTTAATGAACATGCATTCAGAGGTTTATTCATTTTTTTTGTCATATCAGTTCATCATAAATAGTCTAATGCACTAAGCGAGTTTTGTAAGTGTTTATTTACAGTCATGAATGTTTATGCGGAAACAGACAACATTGGATTTCAATATTAGATAAGTAACAGTCATAGATATTTACATTGTAAATATCCATGTGTAACAATTGCTTTCATATGCGTGTCTTCTCCATTAATTGTGTTATCCATTACTTCTCACTCTGAGAAATACAAGGTGTGGCGCACAGTTTCAAATACGCGTGTCTTGCGGTGACTGCAGCAGGCGTGTTGGTGCGTCCGTGTTTTTAAATTTAATGAAATTTTACTTGATAAAAGCACAACATTTCTCTTGAGTTCTCCTCTACTCACTGCATGTTGTTTGTGCGTTTCTATTGCAATGTGGGGGGAATTATGGGAGCCCAGAGAGGAGTGTCATGAAAACCAATTTTCATTCAAACAAATTGTTGTGAACTTCACACTGGAGTTAATCGATAAAATCGATTTATTGTTCAACCCTAATGTTTGTTAGGGTTGTTTATTCTTATTATTGTTTATTGTGTTTTATGCAAATGCATTCCCATACAGAACCATCCCATGATCTTTCCAAACAGAGCTATTAAAGCCTTATGGTGAAGTTGCCGTTTTGCAATATATATTGCAGGAAAACATCTCCAATATTGTGCAGCCCTATTTTGTGTGCTGTGTTTATGATAGGTATTGGTATGTTTTCAATTCTGTTGATATTTAACTCTTTTTGTGACTAGCTCAAACAAAGTGAACAAGTCAGAGTTGTTTTTTTTTTTTTTTTTGTGGCTGGTGGAGCAAGTGTGTTAAAATGTATTCTGAAAACTTACTAGGGCATAAATGCTATTAAGAATTTAACACAGGGTTGCATAAATGGCCTGCATTATTAAACAAAATGGGTCTAGTCCTGGTTTAAATTGAGAATACAATAAACTGTGTTTATCATCACTTTATTTACACTCACTAGTCACTTTATTTAGGTACACCTGTCCAACTGCTCGTTAATGTAAATTTCTAATAAGCCAATGACATGGCAGCAACTCAATGCATTTAGGCATGTAGACATGGTCAAGACAATCTGCTGCAGTTTAAACCGAGCATCAGAATGAAGAAGAAAGGTGATTTAAGTGACTTTGAACGTGGCATGGTTGTTGTAGCCAGTTAGGCTGGTCTGAGTATTTCAGAAACTGCTGATCTACTGGGATTTTCATGCACAACTATCTCTAGGGTTTACAGAGAATGGTCTGAAAAAGAGAAAATATTCAGTGAGCGGCAGTTCTGTGGGCGCAAATGCCTTGTTGATGCCAGAGGTCAGAGGAGAATGGCCAGACTGGTATGAGCTTTTAGAAAGGCAAAAGTAACTCAAATAACCACTCGTTACAACCGAGGTGTGCAAAGGAGCATCTCTGTATGCACAACACGTCCAACCTTGAGGCGGATGAGCTACAGCAGCAAAAGACCACACCAGGTGCCACTCCTGTCAGCTGTCAACAGGAAATTTAGGCTTCAATTCACACAGGTTCACCAAAATTGGACAATAGATGATTGGAAAAGCGTTGCCTGGTCTGATGAGTCTCAATTTCTGCTGCGACATTCAGAATGTAAACATGAAAGCATGGATCCATCCTGCCTTCACCTTCAGTGTAATTGTGCAATGAATATTTTCTTGGCACACTTTGCATCCATTAGTACCAAATGAGCATCGTGTCAACGCCACAGTCTTCCTGTGTATTGTTGCTGAGCATGTCCATCCTTTCATGACGACAGTGTACCTATCTTCTAATGGCTACTTCCTGCAGGATAGCGCACCATGTCATAAAGCGCAAATCATTTCAGTCTGGGGATTTGCATCATGGATGTGCAGCCCACAATTTTGCAGCAACTGCATGATGCAATCATATTGATATGGACCAAAATCTCTGAGAAATATTTCCAGTACTTTGTTGAATCTATGCCTTGTAGCATTAAGGCAGTTCCGAAGGCAAAAGTGGATCCAACCTGGTACTTGTAAGGTGTACCTAATAAAGTGGCCGGTAAGTGTATATCACAGTGTACAATAAAATCTTTACTTTAATCTTTTTGGAGATTTAAGTTTAGGATGACCATTGATTTAGTTTTTTTGTTTTTAAATGTAAGTATTTTTTTTTCTGTCATAAGCACATTGCAGCTGTGCATTTGCACCGTTCATTGCTTGCTTTTAGAATCTGATTGCTGAGAGCCTTTTGATATGTGCTGCAAGTAAGGCTCAATAGCAGATTATGATGGTTGCTATTAAAGTGAAGTTGAATCAAAGTGTTGATTGCAGAATTACATTTAAATCATCTCTCATTGCATCAGATATTTCTTTTACTTTTTTGCAGCATTAACATTACAAGCAAGCATGTTTCTTGCATGTAACAGACAATCAGGGGATTTTAGATTAGTCATCAGTGATGAAGAAATCCACTCACTGAACTGCGCAGTATTGAAATCTCTCTTTTCGTCAACAACAAAGTTCAGATGCAAAGTACAAAAGATTCATTTTGCAGTGTATTTTTTTCTTGGAGTGTGATTTGCACTGTAGGCAGTATTTGGATCTCAGCTGGAAGTCAGCATTGAGTTGTGGTGAAGCCTATATGATATATAAAGCTTATATTTGATGTTCTTCTTTGCAAAGAGCAATAAGAAAAAAAGCTTGATGAAATGTAGAGCTGTGGCAAAAAATCATTTGAGAAATCGATTCTGTGTTGATGCCGAGATTTTTAAAACGCATCTCTATTCCCTCTTGAATTTACTTTTAAGTTTAGTTTTTACCAGCGGATGGCGCTGTATGCTTTGGAAACTGTTGCACTCTACTTGCATCCAATTACTTGCAAATACCACTTAAACCTAAAATATTAATTATAAAGTTAGGAAATGTTTTAGTGAGCTGTTTTCATAACCTTATGATCTTAAAGGCAGCTTTCATGACTTTAATTTGACAATCAACTTCGAACTAAACGATGAAAACAAAAAACAATTACTTTTAAATGTTTTCAGTGTTTCAATTAATGTCATATGCTATTTCACGCAAGTTTTTAAAGCTATTTTATGAATCAGTGGCCCACAATTGTTGTAAAAATGCTATGTACATAACAGTTTGTTTGCAAGTTTTTTGCAAGGCGCTGTATGGTTTGCAAACAGTCATACTCTGTTTGCATCCAGTTACTTAAAATACCACTTTAACATAAACATTTCCTAACTTTCTAATTAGTATTAATTTCAAGTCTTTCAGTGAGCTGTTTTCATTAATCTTGTGACTTTAAAGGCAACTGGCATGACTTTCATTTAAGAATCCACTTCGAACGAAACGGAAAAAAAAGGTAATAACAGCATTGCCAATCAATGTCATATGCTATTTTTCAGACAAAATTTTAAAGATATGTGATGATAATGTTATCAATGGCCAACAAAAATTAATTGTTGTAAAAAAGCTACGTAACTAACAGTTCTTTGTTCGCAAAATTTTGAAAATGCATCTCTATTCCCACTTGAATCTACTCTGACTTTAGTTTTTACCAGCAGATGGCGCTGTATACTTTACAAACAGTTGCGCACTACATTTTAAATATTTTTTTATGAGCTATTTTTTAAGCTATTTGAAGTATTTTATCAAAGGCCAACTAATATTAACTTTTGCAAAGATGCATTGTAAATAACAGTTTTTTGTTCAAGATGTTGAAAATTCATCTTCATTCCCTCTCGAATCAGTTTTGTTTTAACCAGCCGATGGCGCTGTATGCTTTGCAAACAGTTGCAATCTGCTTGCATCCTGTTACTTAAAATACCGCTTGAATATAAAATTAATAATATTATGACGTTCAGAAATGTTCAAGTGTTTTAGTGAGCTGTTTTCATTAATCTCGTGACCTAAAGGCAACTTGCATGACTTTCATTTGAGAATCGACTTCAAACAATCAACAATGAAAAATTAACAATAAATTTTACATTTCTTTCTTAATTAAAGCCATATGCTATTTATCAGGCAAGCTTTCAAAGGAAGAGTATTTTATCGATTACCCATAAAAAAGAGATGTTGTAAAAATGATATGTATACAGTAGTTCTTTGTTTGCAATTTAAAAATCCAAAGTCCCGGTCTTTTTCTATTTACCACCATAAAGAGTTTTTATCTGTCTTACAGGTGCAGAGTGTAGTACTGCTCAACATTTTGGCCAAAAATTAGGAGACATAAGACAAAACCTGAGTGGTATTTCTTAGATGTCAGCTCGTTATGTCTCTTGGACTGTAGACCTGACCAGATTTAAGATTAAGTTACACTCATTGCTTTTTGCGAAGTGTCTATGGTTTGGAGCTGGTAGGTGATTTACTTTGTTTCTTAGCAGTAAAGTTTTTTTGGCTTAGGAAGTAGTAGTCTTAGACTTGTGTTGCGGTGTTCAAATTTTACGAGTTTGGATAGTGCGCATCGAAGCATCACAAGGAAACTGGCACATTTACAATATTGCAGTGTTCTACCAGCCAAGTGTGAAATTGCTCTTCTGACAGTCTGTGACCTTACTATTACCCATACTATAAATCTTTGACCCTGGTCATCTCTCGCAAACCTAAAAATTGTTCAGTCAACAGCTCTCTGTATCTTTCATACTGATGAACGATGTGAAGGAAGAACTTTTCAGATCTAGATTTCGACCTGCCTTTTAGGTAAACTTTTCCATCTATATTGGCAACAGCATCAACTTTTAAATTATAATTAAAGGGATAGAGCACCCAAAAATGAAAACCGTTATCATTTACTTATCTTAAAGGGCCATGAAACACCACCCTGTCTTAGCAGGGTGTTTTCGCAATTCTAGTTTGAAAAAAAGTCAAGAAGCATAGTTTAGGTCGAAGTGTTGAGTGGCAAAAGAGGGAAGGGTTTGCATGAAAAGGAGTTTCAATACATGCACTACAGCTGATTTTCACAGAGGCAACACAAACACAGGGGAGATAAACAGTGACTACGTTTACATGGACATCAGTAATCAAATTATTTGCCTTAATTTGAATAAGACAATAATATGATTAAGCTGTTTACATGAGTTGCATTTTGAATGTTCCCTTCATGATCCTGTTTTACATATTATACCACATAATTCTATTTACGTCGTTGCTTCATCACGCTATCCACATTTCCTCCGGAGTTTCATGTCATTATAGGTGTTTCTTTCTTAATTCGTTGACTTTAACTGCAGTTTGGCACTTTCACTTTCATTTAGGAACATGTCATACAAATGCCCCCTGTGTCAAACACGATATTGGTTGAGAGTATGAACTGAACGAAGAGTGTAGTTTTAATGCAACTTTTGATACCGCACGCCGCATAGGAGAACAAAATCCTCCACATTTCTCAGTAGATGAAAAGACTTGGTAGGTGCAGAGAATACCGTCAAATAGGCTTGTGCGGTATCCAAATTTTGATATCGTCAAACCGCCTCCATATTTTACCTCGGTATCTGGTATTACCGGCATAATAAAAAAAATTATGACGTAAGGCTCAGACAGCGTCACCAAACTGTTGGCTTGAGCCTAAACCATTCAGAAACCTAATAGCTTCTATGCGACCTTATGGCTCGTTTCCACTGACTGGTATAGTACGGTACGGTTCGGGTCGGTACGGGTCACCTTTATCAGGCTTGCATTTCCACTACCAAGGGTACCCTTTTGGTGGGCGTGGTGTAGTTTCAGTCGACGTCATTTTCGCTCGAGAAAATGTCTACATTAAAGCTGCACAGGTCGTTCACATCATATGAAAAGCACTTCTCACAAAACAGATGCTTTACACACATAAATACTTGTGTATAAATGTTTATTACTAACTTTTCTATAACTTTTCTATAAACAGGAGTTGATTATAACTGCAGATCAATGACGGTGCGAAATAGCCTACTGTAACGTCTATAATTATATTAAATGCATAAATAAATGAACATATATGAACACATACAGACCCTTACAGTCTCCGATATGTTACCAACTACGGAAGAACTACACAAAGCAGACATTTCATTGTTAATTAGGTTCAAAACAACACAAAGTATAGCCTACAGTCTGAGTAAACCTCTCATCTGTGTCTGCAGCACATGAAGCCTCTGTTAGAGAGTCATTCCATCATTCCCAGTTCATATTAGTCCAAAAGGTGATAATAAAGATTAAAACAAGGCAGTTTGTTCACGTTTGCTGAAGAAATAACGTGCTCCTTCGCTTCGCCTTTTTTCCCGCGCTTCACTCTCGCGCTTGTCCTTTTCTTTCTGAATGTGTCATTCTCACGTTTGTCAGCTTCTCACAGGATCGTGTTTCCAAAGCTTGTCAATAATCAAGTGCATGTTATTATTATCAGATCAAGAAGTTTGCGAGCGCAAGAAAGAAAGCGAAACCACTCGGGCTTCAGACTGGCTCGTTAAAAACTACGCGGCACAGGGAGAATCTGCTCTTCTCCATGGCTTTGTGGCTGTTTATCATGACGACGACAGGGTTTGTTTGCAGGATCGACCATGGCTGCATATGTATTTATAATTCCGCTGTAATCTCTCGCTGTGTATTTCAAACATGGCGGGTCCTTTGTTTACATTCTGGCTTGTTGAGTCTACGAATGACGTATCTCTGTAAACCAATAGTGTTCAGCTGCGCGTGTAGCTCCAGCTGCAGTTTGGGACCCTTTCGAAAGGGTCCCGAAAAAGTGGTACGGTACGGTTTGGTTTGGTACGTCTTTTGACAGTGGAAACGGCCATAAAAGCGTACCGTACCATACCAATCAGTGGAAATGGGCCATTAGGCTCGCGGTCAGAAAGAGAGAGAGAGAGAGAGCACCAAGCGACGCACAACATCTCTCTCTCTCTCTCTCTCTCTCTCTTACACAAACACACACACATCTCTCCCGCAATTTATTCAGAAATTTGCTCCCAAACCGTTGGAAATCTGGCCGGCTCCCGCGGTACTGCAGCGGGAATGCAGAGAGCTGTAATCGGGCCATAAAGATTATACCCGATAAGTCCCGCGTCCGACAGGTACATTTGGATTGACAGCTTTATAAAGCCTGAACCCGTTTACAGCCCGACATTATTCAAATGTGCTCATGCACACAGCTGTAATGCATTTTTTCAATAATGAGTCATTTATATGTTTTAACATAATCTATTTGCAACAAACGTAGACTATAGGCCACTTGAAAGTTGGAACAAAGAAATAAAATAAGTCCTCTGTAACATCGTAACATCTCAACACTGTAAATAGGTCTAGGTACATACACTTAGCCTTTAAATTGGCCAACACACCAATGAAAAGAAATCTTGATTAACAAGTCAAATTAAAATAAACTCTAAATGATGACGGGTATTTTGGCAATAACGAAATTATGATAAAGGCTCTGCAAGATTTGTGTCTCCACTTCTCTTCACAATCTGGCATTAAGGCGGCGGTGAAGCTGAGTATTAAAAGAATAATGCCACCATTAGCCTGTATACTCTGTCTACATTATGATTATATGGTTTAATTAATATTTATTTATAATTTAAAAACCCTTTACTCACCAAGATTAGGCTACGTGTGTTTGTTTGTGGAGGAACATTATTAAATCCACTGGCTTTAGCGCAGTCTTGCACTCATGGTGCGTCCAGCAGAACTGAACACCCTTTCCTGCAGCTACAGGCCGAGATGCAGAGTTCTGATCTGGCTGATTTTGCAGGTTTTGGGTTGGATTGTTTGTTCATCTTCTACCAGTCAGGAACATCCAATTAATTTTCCATGACAGCAGTTTCAGTGTAGCGAGTGGCCTCGTCTTTTTACCTGTCAGCTTGCGGTTTAGGGCTCTACCGTAATACGCAGTGTATTAGCGACCGCCGAAATACCTGACTGGAATGACCGCTCCTTCTGAACTAGTGACTGGCTTGACCGCCAACAAAATTAGGTTTTTTTTACTACATCGTCATCATTTGTTTCACCTTTGCAGGGATGGATTTTAATGCAGGGATTTTGATTTTTTTTCTGGTCTCGCCGGGTTCGGGCAAAGATCTTCAGCTCTAATGCAGACCTCTCGTTCATATTAACCACGTCTTCCTTCTGTTCAGTCGAAACCGGAAATACTGCCAAACTGCAGGAAACTTTGGAGCACGACTCGTCACGTCACCACTCTCCCTCTCCCTCTCTCCCCCTCCCTCTCTCCTCCACACTGTCCCGTGATGACAACCACACATACGTTTTTGTAGGCATTAATAAAGAATATTTTATGACGGTATAATGGTATTGAAACTGACACCGTTGCTATTTTTAGATCCCGCGGTATACCATAATGCCGTAGTACCCCCCAAGCCTACCGTCAAACAGCCATGTGTGTATAGACTATCCTGTCACAGAGTGCGGCAAAAAATCATACACAGCGAAAATAGTTTGATTAAGGTGTTTACATGTTTACATTCAGAAAGCAGCATTTACAGCAAATCTTTGTCCTAAACATTGTAGTGATATTACTGTAAACTTAGTAACTAAATCATTTTGACTAAGGTATGTCTTTAAAAACTGAAAGAGTCCTGCTGATGATACTAATTTTGCCACCTAAAACATAAAGAACATCGATAACACTATTACCAAATCTGTAGAGACAGGACAATCAACACTAGGATGCAACGATTATAGATTTTGGTTGTACGATTATAGTCTGAGAAATAATCACAGTTTCACGGTTATCACAAATATCATGCAATCATTATTTTCAATTCCACTAGTTTAGAATAAGATGAAAACTTCTTATATTTTACAGTGTTATTTATTGCCGCTCAGTAACTGATCAATAAAGCACAAAATAATATAAAAAACTAACAAAAGTAAATTTCTCTCTTTGTGCTAAAAAATAAGGGAATGTTTTTGACATTTAAACAGAAATAATTTTACACTGTAAATAAATGACAGAACAATAAATAAATAAAAATAAGAATAAATAAAAAAACAGTATTTGCCTAATGCAGGGCTTGAAATTGCTGGTGCTCCCAACTATAAAAATGTTGAAGCACCAGAAAAAAATTCACCTCTGCAACTTGTCAATTGAGACTTGATCAGGACTAACAAAAAACTGAAACCACTATCTAACTAATGCTGTGATGACTTGAAAGTGAATGTCTAATAATTATAAAATATTAATGATGACGAAGATGACAATAATATTAACAATGAATAACATTTCTCATCATCATTTTACCTTGAATGAGGGTTAATTGCTATAAAAAGTCCTACTGCTACTTTATGAAAAATAAATCTATGGTTTGCATAAAAAATGAAGCATTGCAGTAAGAAATGTTTATTTTGCACTATTGTTTTTATATGCATGTCAGTTTAATAAACAAAAAGAATGGACAAAAGAAAGGAAGAAAAGTCTTACTTGTGCGGCTCTTTAAAAGTTTTGGTTTCGGTTTGTGTCATTTTAAATGCTCATTCTCGTTAACTGTGACTAATTACAGCTTGGTTAATAGTGAAATCGATTAATCGTTGCATCCCTAATCTACACAAACTGGAACCGTGTCTTTTTTTTAAAAGAAGAGTGGCAAATCCGATTTCACCATTTCCAGATGCAAAAGCTCTCGGCTAAAAAATGTTCCTTACAAACACATTTTTGTCGCGTGTTTGCAGACTACTGTAATCGAGAGGGGTCTGGCTGCAGACCTGGTGCAATGCAATCTGGGCTGCATCCAATGCTTTTTAATGGGCTCACCTAACACCACCCCTAACCCAACCCGTCACAGTGACGTCACTAGCTCCATTTGAGTGCATTGTGTCTGTTATTGCATCGCTGAGTGATGCAGTCTCAGCTTGCATCATAAAGGCTGCATCCAGATACTATTGCTGTAATCTGCAGTCAAATGTAGGCCCACACGCAGCAGTGCTTACATTTCTGGAAAATGGAAACAAAAACTTCATTATGACACTTCGACAAGTCTTCTTCTTCCACTTGTTTTAATTACGGTTGGCAACACAACGCGTTGTCTCTCAGCTTTCTAAACACTGTAACTGGTAAAAACAGTCTTCAAAGCTATATTATGAGTATTAATAAAGTTGTACCTTAATCACAATAGAGCGCACTGATTAGTTCGAACCAAGTCTTTCTCATGAATTAATGCTGGTAACTCCAAAGACGTCATGTTGTACCGGCCGGTACAGACATGCAGTCTTCTCGCTGGAATTTACACAATGATGTCATCATCGTGACGTAGCCTAAATTTATTTTCCAACTGGAAGAACAAATTTTTTCGAAACAATGCAAAAACAAACAATTTTAACTTTTTATTTTTACATTTTTTTTTATTTTATTATTTTTGTGAAATAATAGTGTTTTTAGCAGCGTGGGATACATATACTGTATGACTGTCAACATCTCAAAAATGTGTTTTGGTGTTTCCTGACCCTTTAAAGAGTTCCTGCTTCTGTTGAACACAAAACATTGTTGGAAACCAGCAGCCATCAACATCCGTAGTAGGAACCAAACTACTATTTAAGCAGAATATGTCCTTTATTTGTTCAACAGAAGATATTCAAACAGGTTTGTGTGACTTATCTCTTTATATGGTTAAGAAAGAGGTTTGATTTGAACCGATGGATTTTGACCTTCTTATTTAGCATGTTATCTGTTCAGCATTTATGCTAGGCTGGATTAAGTGCTTTGCTCTTCATTCAAATGACAGCCGGGTGGGCTGATGATGATAATACCTGTCATCATCATCGTTCTTCATGATCTTGCTAAGCAGGCTGTCTTCCATCATTACCTTACGCCAGGTTTGATTTACGTGTTAATTCCCATCGTTGCCACGGGAACAAGTTGCCTAGGTTGTCTTGACCGAAATGTGGAGAATGGCAGATTTTACTCACTGGTTTTTACAAAGCCAGCTCTGATAAACTTAAATGTTTCTTTAGGAGAAGCTGATGACAGAGACCAGTCCAAACTGGAGATGAAGATGTGGGATCCAGAGTGTCCGCTGACCAACAAACAGATCGACCAGTTTCTTGTGGTTGCCCGGTATGTCTTTGGAGCTTTCTATATATTTTATTTTTCTGTAGATTTAATACACCAAATATACATTGCTCTGCATTATAACTGTTTTTATGCCTTGAGAATGTCTCTTTAAAGGGATATTCCACAAAAATTTGAAATTTCCTCTCAATTAACTCTAAACTGTTGAGAAAGGCAAGATATTCTGAATGATTTTGGAAAAAAGCAGCCATTGAGATCCATAGTTGGAACAAAAAATGCTATGGAAATCAATGTGTTTTTCTCCCAATGTTCCTCAGTATATCATCTTTGTGTTCAACAGAAGAAGTGGAAGATGAGTAAATGATGACAGAATTTTCACGTTGGGTTGATCCATTTCTTTAATCAGACATTGAAGTGTATTTTTGTATTTTGTCAGCATAAACTATATGTTGATGATTTGTTGCTGCTTATCTCTAAACCCATTTACTTGCCTCATACTTGTTTGGTTTCTATAGGTCTACTATACAAAGGTAATTGATATGGCTTTAGGAAAAATATATTTTCCCACTCTGTGGAGCAAAATGGGCGAGATAACTGAAGTGTACTCAAATTGAATTGATTTGAAAGCTTGTATCCGCCTTTCCAATATCTCTGACAAATGACAAGCGACAGACTGGAAGGCATTCATTTCATATGGAAAGGAGTAGAGGAGATGCATGAAGCTCTAATCATATGTAAATTTGAGATTGAATTTGAGCTTTAGATGCATTGAAATATTTGGACTTCTTTGGCTAGATGGCTTGGATGTCATATTGGGATTTAACCCAAATTTGAACCCAAGGTTAGAATCACCTATATTTATTGACATCAAAAACAGTTGCGTTCCCCTACATTCTGATCCCTACCTTTATTTGAATTATAGTAATATTGAAGTGGTACGGTTCAAAATGGTGGAGTGGTGATGGGTTGTTTTTAAACAATTGATCGACTCGAGAATGATGAGTCCCTTTATGTAGTTATTCATTCATTTGCGGATGTGCACATTTGTGCAGGTGGGGTAGTAGATAAGTTCCTTTTTCGAATCTTCTATAGGGTTTGAGTCCTTTCTTCATCATGTGATAGACAGAAGCCAATCATATGCAGTCAGAGCTGGAAAAAGATTTAATCTGAGATTGAGTCCTCAGTTTTGAGTCACATCTTCACTTGCTTTCAATTGATGAATGAACGCCTCAAAAACACCAAAGACTCAAAAGATGAAGTAATCATGGGTCCTTTTAGCACAAACTGTGCTTTGGTAAAGCTTATATGGGACTGTCTATGTCACGTGAACGAACGACTCAAATTTAAAGACATGTCAGAAGAGGTAAGCCGAGCTAAAAGACAAAAGACCAAGATAAACAATTAATAGTTATTTTCCTTTCTCATAGCATTCTATTATGACTTTGTGGTGTGGTCAACGTGTTATGAAGCAACACGTAACATTCATTCATTCATTTTATTTTTGGCTTAGTTCCTTTATTAATCAGGGGTTGCCACAGCGGGATAAATCGTCAACTTCTCCAGCACGGATTATGCAGTGGATGCCCTTTCAGCTGCAACCCAGTACTGGGAAACTCCCATTAACACTCATTCACACCCACTACAGACAATTTAGCTTTCCAAATTCACCTATAGCGCATGTCTTTGTACTTGGAAACCCACGGGAATACAGGGAGAACATGCAAACTCCATACAGAAATGCCAACTGACCCAGCCAAGGTTCAAACCAGCGACCTTTTTGCTGTGAGGCAATAGCTCTACCCACTGCACCATTTTGGCAAATTGATAGATATCACTCGAAAAAGATTTGTTTATCTCGATAAACTGGAATCAAAGGTCAGAGTTTGTAAAATGACCCAAACTTCCCATTACTACTCATTGCTTAACGCTATTGGTATACACTCATCACCAGTGTGTGCAACAGACCAGGGGAATAACAAAACTGGAGGTACAGTTGTTAAATACAGAGCCAAGACATGACACTATAATCAGGGTTCAATGCTAAAGATTTTTTCTACTGGTCCAATTGATCCAGTGGTTCAGATTTTTACATTCTTTGCACAAAATTGGACTCCACAAAATAAAAATAAAAAAAAATAAAAAAAGATAGTAGCTATTTTTTGGCCACATAATTTAAATAATGAGTCAAAAATAACATGTGAATCTAGAATTTAAATATTTTAAAATGTTAACGAATCTTTAAAAGTATTTTATTGCAAAACAAAAGGTGGCTGACTTGCTAAACTGATGACCGGATCAGGCCAGTAATGATCCTGTCCAGAGCATCTCATTCCGGCCTCGGCCATTGGGCAGTCCTTATTGTTGAGTCCTGTTTTATTAATACAGTGATGGTGCGCAGCAGTAAACCATGGTTGTCCTAAGCTCAAACAAACCTTGTTTTTTTTTTTTTTATAACAAACAGCCACATACCAAGTAGCAAGAACAGGATCTGCTGTATTGTTTACAACTAGCTGGACCATTAGCCCGATGAAGCCCAACGGCTGACTGTCGGCTTGGTGTGTCCCGGCCTTTAAGGTGTAAAGGGTGTTGTGCAAACATACTGTTAGTAGTGTTTGAATGATCTCAATGTCTATTCTTATTACCAAAGAAACTCAAATATACTCCAAATCAATTAATTCGAGAGTTTGTGAATTTGCATCCAGCCACGAAATATGCATCTCATCCCAGTCCAAAAAATACATTTGCAATAAACGGATGCATCATGTTTTCCATGCTTTTTGTGAGCCCATCAGATCAGACCGGTGACCCCTTTTCGGGCTTTGACCCATGAGTTGGGAATCTCTGGTGTAGAAGCCACTGGAAAGTGTGTCAGCGAGGAAACCGATGGCATAATTAAATTTGCATGATGAAACTGTGTGCAGAGCGGTTGGTACGTTTGCCCGGGCGTTGGACTGCAGCAGCTCCGTCAGACAGCCCAGCTTACACATGAGCGCCGCGGCAGCCTCACGAGACATCACACTGGTACCCGTCCCATCAGCACCATCTGTCTCTCACTCTCTCTATATCCACCAGAGATGTGAAAACCCTGATTAATTCTTTTCCTGTCTGGCTTTCTGAAGTTTCACGCTATGGACACACTGCATCGGCATGGCTATGACCTGTCCAGTGCTCTCAGCGTTCTTGTTCCTCAAGGTGGGCCAGTCCTGTGCCGGGATGAGATGGAGGAGTGGAGCTCGTCAGAGGCCAATCTGTTTGAAGAGGCCCTGGAGAAATACGGCAAAGACTTCAACGATATACGGCAAGATTTTGTGAGTAAAATCAGAAAGTGACAGTTTACTGCATTGATTCACTGATGTAATTTTGCTAGCACTTTATTTTACAGTAGAGGGCGGTGTTTTTCAAAAGCATTGTAAGCCTAAGTTGACCTTACAATCATTGTCACTAGTACACGTCTGTGCACTTTTCATAGATATTACCTAGTGGGTAATAACTACGTACTCTATCTAAACCTACCCCTGTACCTAATCTTAACTTGCATATTACATTACTTTCTTACACAGTTAAGTACTTATTAATTTCACATTACATTATAAAGTGCATTATTTAAAAAAACAAACCTTATTATTTTTTAAAGAAATCTGTAAAGTTCTCCAAGAGATTAGTTGAACTTGAAATAAGGCCCATTTATATTGCCCATTAGAATGTGTTTCTCAATGTAGTTGTATTAATAATAATCATAACATACAAATAGCTATAATTATTATTCAAATTATATAATTATTAAGAAATTATCTGTTTTTTCTTCTGTTTTAATTTAAATAGTCATACAAGGAAATTTGTCAAAAAAGAACTTAAAATAAGCTAAGAAATCATAAAAAGATAATTATAATTAAAGTTTCTTATAAGTTTCATTTAGATAGCCACATTGCAAGACTGAGATATTGCTTTTATAAAACAGTTTGACGAAATAGTTATATATATATATATATATATATATATACACACACACACACACACACAAAATACACATTCCTGTTATGCAAGTTCCATCTCACACTCAATACACTACAATTACTATAGTATAAATACAGCACTACAACATACAAAAGAGAGAGAGATCGACTTAGAATGTCATTTACCAGTTTCTTATCAGCTGTAGTTTGTAGTTTTACACTGCGTTTTTCTCCTCTAAGGGCTTATTTTGCTATTATTATGTGGTCTCTGTCACCAACCTGTGGATGGACAACATCATCTGTCTTTGCTCAGTATGACATAATGGATGCCGATTTGCTGTCCCTCCAAAATTATAAATATGAAAAATAGACACTATTTTTATAAATTGTGTCATTGCTATCTAAACAACAACATTCTCACCTAAAAAAAGCCTCAAAATGTTGTCCAACAGCTGCAATATTTGTCAAATCCTTTGCTTGCCACTCATATGGGCGGAGTATTATACACCATTGAAGAGGCTGTATGAGTTTTGATATTGCAGAAAATTGTAGATTCGTAAACCAGATTGAACTGTTGTGTAAGCCTTTTTATGGCAAATTTTTACTTTAAAGTTACTTTTGTTCAACCAGCAAGTTTGTTTTGAAAAGGATATGACACCTGGTGTCCTCTGAAAAAATAAGAAGACTGTACAAGAGGCATCATTGTGGAAGACAGTATTTCTCAGCTTATGTTTACATTTGAACAAAACATTAAGAATTTGCCAGGGGTAATAATAATCGAACGTGACTGTATGTGTGTGTATTCACAGTGTTTTGTGTTTGATGTATAATTGTATTTCAATATATTTAAGTATACACAGTACAAATGTATACGTTATGTAAATACAAACCTTTATTTTGTATGCGACTATTCAAATTAATTATTTGACTGCATTACTAAAAGTCATGTAACTATTAAAATAAATTCTAAAAAATTAAAAATGGAATGATGGGAAGAAATAACTGAATTTTTTTAGGGTTCATACTGTGTCAAGAAAGATACATTTCATTGCTTTTATTTATAATCTTTGCTCACGACTTTGCCATGAGCTATTTTGTTACTTAACAGCCACAAAAGAGTTGCTGAAAGGTGAACCGAGAATCATTATGAAATCAAATCATGAGATGTCTAAATATGCTCACCCCTAGAAGAAAAAGATGTCTTGTGAGGCGCTGAAGGGCAAAATAAGGAGAGTTTAAACAGGATAAGTGCTGCTGTTTAAAAAAAAAACAAGCAAAATGAAACCGTTCAGAGCAGCAAAGCAAAAGTCCTTCAAATGACAGGATGGAGGAGCTGCAGCTTAGATGAAGTGAAGACATTATTTGAGGCTGAGCGATGGGAAGATTGGAGCA
Organism: Danio rerio; assembly: GCF_052040795.2. Taxonomy (NCBI): domain Eukaryota; kingdom Metazoa; phylum Chordata; class Actinopteri; order Cypriniformes; family Danionidae; genus Danio; species Danio rerio. The sequence continues at coordinate 27,556,745 of NC_141032.1, forward strand.
GCTGAAAGGATTTGGTTTTGGAGCGTGTTTCTTCTTGACCTAGCTTGAGCACATTTGATCTGCTCATTCAGAGACAAGGGTACTTATTTGTATGGGGGCTGGAGTGAGAGCTTTGGTGTTAGGTTGTGAACACGAGGAAAAGCTGTTTTCTATTGCTCTGAGAAATGGGGTTTCTATACTCTGGGGCTTTACTTCTCAAAATGAAATGAAAAAGTACAGCTCTTCTACTGAGCTATTTTGTTGAGCACAATAAGAACCACTTGTTCACAAATATCAGATTGATTTGGCTGGATGGGTCACAGTGAATGATGCACTGTTTTTTTCTGCTCTTCTTTCTCAACTCTGTCTTAAAGCAGTCATCAGTAGCGATCGATTTATACTGGGATTAAATTGGCATGGGAGAGGATTTTTTTTTCTCAGAAAATGCTAGTTATCACACCAGACTAAAACTCTTAGACTTTGCTGTTACATAGTGGAACAACTTTCCCAGTTTTATTTTTATTTTTTATTGGACTAAACCTGGCCCTGGATATGTGAAAAAAATTAGATGAGAAATGTTGTATTCAATCTTTTCATCATTTTTTGTCCAATAAGCTTGATTTTGGAACTGATTAATCTGATCTGAGCTTAAATTATCACCTGAGAACCATATTATTGTCGATAATAATTTGTTTCTCAGTGAGCTGACGTTATTTTATACGGAGTATTCAATATGTCATAATTTTTTTTTTCACGAAATATATTCTGAAGGAGCTGTAGACATTGAATTGAACCAAATTTTGGTTAAAACCCAAACAATAAAAATATAACAAAACAAACATAAACCTGAAAAACGAGTTGTGTAATAACAATGGAATTACACAAGAAAAAGTACTGAACTACTGAAATGTATTTAAGACTTCATAAAAAGTATTTTTTATTGATGGCAGTTTAAAGACTTCTCACATGTGGAGAAGTTACACATTGCTTAGGTGTTATTTTTAATTTTTAAATTGATTTTTTTTTTTCAAAGCCTTAAACAAAAATCTTGATGGTTCTGTGGGTGTCGTCTATCAAATCTGATTTTTAATTTGTGTTTTTTGTTGAATTCAAGTCGACTGATTGGCTGGCCTTTTTTACAACTTGATTTTTTTTTCTCTCTTTCTGAAACCATTTAAGATTTTCCTTGGCTGTGTTTTGGATTATTGTCTTGCTTAAATGTCCACTCAGGTTTCATCTTCTTCATCCTGGTAGAGCAGATTTTGGACTGAAGCAGCTGATATTTTTCCTTGCTTAAGAACTACTGAGAGATTTCATCTGCTGTCTGGGCTTTCACTGCCTTTCTACAGTTACCTTTCTTCATATGTTAAATTTTCCATTTCATTTTATTATACATAACTTAATTTGCAAACGAATTAACATTGTTTTCTTTGCATATATGGAGTTACTTGGTTTTTACGAACATCTGAGGAAAATTTCTAGATGACAGCACCTTTAGAAAATATGTTTTCTGAGGAAAAGGGTAACATGTTGAATTATTATTTTCCTCTTTCCATATACATATTATATAAAGTTTACAGGATAAGTTTTCTTTTCAAAAAATATGCTGAAAACATACCACCTGGGGGAAGATGACCGTTTTAATAAAGAGAAATGCTATGCATGTATGTATATATTGAATAATGAATTTAACAACTTAAACGTAACTGTTTAAAATACTGTACAAACGGATTCATAGAGAAGATCCATACTTCCATTCCCATCCTTATTCAATACTGGGTTCAGAAACCTTAAAAGCAGCAGAGAAACAGACACTAAAATACATAGCAGCACCTCAGGATGTTAATCTAAATGTTCTTCTTAACACCAGCTGTCGGCACTGAACACCTCTGTGTTCATTTTTATACACCGCTCATCCTCGCATAGATGCTGGCCAAAAGTGGGGGCTCAGCCAGTTTTATATTAAGATTTCTTAAATTCTTTGCGACTGGTTTCATGCACGTTTGGTTGCGCTCAGCAGGTGCTCATGAATAATCATGCACGTCTGCATGTGATTCCAGACATACCACGCTCAGAATAAATATCCCATAAATTCCATCCTCTCAAAAAAGCTGTATGATAAGTGCCACATTGCCTCACGGCCTTTCTGACGTTTTAAATGACCTGCTTTATTTCAGCTTCCCTGGAAGTCGCTGACCAGCATCATTGAGTATTATTACATGTGGAAAACCACAGACAGATACGTTCAGCAGGTGAGCAGCATTTTCAAATGAATGAAGAAGTTATTGTTTTTTTTTTTGAAGCAACCTTAATTATCTGGAATTGTATTTCTTTGTTCTGACCGTCCTTCATCTTGCTTAGTGCTGAATGTTTATCATTATGTACAGAAACGACTGAAGGCAGCTGAAGCAGAGAGCAAACTGAAGCAAGTCTACATCCCTACATAGTGAGTATGGACAAAAAACATCTTCACATGAAAATTAGTTTCGACTTCCCGCCCAACGTAACAAGGGGGCGGAGCCAAGAGCTCCCCCGCTCTGTGTTTGGCAACAGACAGGCAGACAGAGAGAACCAACATGAGTGAGAGGACAAGCATTCAGCTATACATGTACGACTCGGACACAGATCAAGCAGAGAGTACAAAATCATTTGTGTCTTTGTATAGTTTTAAAGCCAACTGTGTGCTAGTTTAAAGTTCTGAGCTTGTACACCAAAACTAATAACCACGCACAATGAATTAACTTTGACTGAGGCACCAGATGCGCTGCTCAGAGCCACGACACAGCACACCAGACACGCACATTCACATGTTATTAAAATGAAACATGTTCAGATGATGCTCTGTGGCGCGGCAGAAATATGAAGTGTCCCGAATTGTGGCTCGCTGCCGCCAACAGCCGTTGACTTAAAGCGCTGTTGTGTGTGTCCTGATAGAAACCTGTGTTTAGGATTCTAAAATGCATGGCGCTGCGTGGCACTTGTAGTGTGCGATCTGCAGGCAAGTTCGTTGTTTTATTTCCAATGGATGGACACGCACATGAGGCAACCTGCTCGCACTTTCCAGCTGCACCTAGTTAAGATCACAGGGAGCTTCTGTGACTGCGAGAAATGCAAACAGCTGAAGTGTAAGCTAGACGTAATGAAAGTACACGTTTGCAAACGTACCTACAAACAAAATAACTTGCAAACAATAATTCCGATAACAGTGATCATGTGGTGAATGCTGATCTTGTGTTGAGCCTTACATCTGAAAAAAAGAGCAAGGGTGTTCCTTTAGTGACATCGCTATGACTCAGGCTGAAAATGGCGGACGTGAAACAACAAACTGAGGATATGGTGATGCGCGCCTGTTAATCAATATTGGTGGGCGAGGGGACTGCACTCCTACGTCAAGTTGCGGTCGATTTGAAAACCGCTCCAATTGGTCCACCGTTTTTATGTTGTTAAATTGGGGGGTGGGGAAAGGACTGGGTGTGTTTAAATCACCTCAATATGACGATCTGTACACTATACTTACACACGCCTGTCCAAACAGCTTGAAAAGTAGATTTTTCACCATAGGTGCCCTTTAAGGCTAAAAGTAGCTTCTAACTTGCAAATTTCAGAGAACATTGTTAAAATAATGGATGTGTCAGTCCTAGTTTAATGACTCTGTTAATCTAAGAGTGTTTCATAAGTGTTGTAGCACTAAAATAGCTCCTCAATCAGTGAAACATTAGGAACAATGAAGAGGACTCTTTAATCACCAACTGTCATAAAATGGTTGTTGCCTGCAATCTGCATAGAACAGAACACATTTGATCACAATGGGCTTGTAAGAAGTTCTCACCTTAATCATAGAGCGATTCTTATATGGTAAGAAATGGGTTTTCTAAATTGTTTTACATTTCAAATTGCACAAAAAGGACCAAAGCATTCAAGCAAATTTATGTTCTGTTAATGTAACTTTTTAGCAAACCTCCTAATTCCTGCAGCACAATTGCTTTAAGTGTCTAAAGTGGTGGATCTGTTCGGCGAAATATTTGACTGTGTGTCACTGCATCTTAATTGACTAAAACTATATAACTACAGAAATCTCCACTGTGCTGAGCGAGAGCGCTTCTCTACTGAACAGTGCATCATCAATGACGTAAGTGTGCCCAGGCCCGAATGTAATGTGAGTGTGGGCCACCGGAGGAGACGGGAGGGGGAACAAGCGTGCTTTGGCCCGGTTCAAGGCAACTGTACATAGTATGAGTACGCCCTTATAAGCATCAAAAGTTGTGGATCTGTTTGGCAAAATATTAGACTGCATGTTACTGCATCTCAATTGACTACAACAACATAACTGAAGCAATCTCTACTGTGCTGAGCGAGAGCACTTCTCTTCCTGTTAAACTGAAGAGTCACATCATCAATGAAGTACGCGTGCTCAGGATCGAAAGGCAAAATGCAGTGTGAGTGCAGGCCATCTAGGGTAGGGGTGCAATCGCTCTTTGGCATGGTTTAAGGCAACTGTAACGAGTGTAAGTACAACCTTAGTCTGTATTTTAAAATCTTTGTTTGAATATGGCAACATAATATTGCACCCTACGAAGTTTCCATGAATAAATCTCTGACTGAAACTCCTCCCCTCCTCTATCAGCCAGTCACTGTGTGCACAGTTAGTAATTATGCTAACATTATCAATCATAGCAACAAGGTCAACCGGGCCCTTACTTTTAGCTTAAAGCTTCAATTTAATCCTTAGTAAACATTTGTGGAAAAAAAATTGACAACAGGTTTTAAGAGAAACTCATTTCCCAGTTTTTACTGCTGTTCAGAACCCAAAAAAAGTGAATTTTTTTTTTTTTTTAGCTTGTCAATGAGCATAAGGCCAATCTTACACTGCAATAGTGGCACAAAAGTCAGAGGAGCCATTACTGTTTATTGTATCCCGGAGGTGGCATGAGTGCATTTACACAGCAATTACAACTAAAATCTTCAAGATGTTTGCTAATATTTTTTTTATTTAGAAGTAAAGGAAATTATGGGAAATGTTACGTTTAATTGATACATAAAACAAATGAAAATGTGGTGATATTTATTTTTTTCCATGGTTGGAAAAGAGTGTGTTATTTGTTTTTTTATAGTGTACGTAAATGTAATTTGCTTTTTGCCTCACAGCAATAAACCCAACCCAAACCAGATCTCTGTCAGCAATGGCAAGATGGCAACAGTGAACGGTGCAGCAGCAGGCACAGGCAGTTTCCACACAGCTGGAGGGGGCCGCGCATGCGAGAGCTGTTTTGGTGAGTAAAGGACCCTCTTCACCTAATTACAGTCAACACAGCCATCCAATCAATTCTCTGCTTCTCCCGGAGGACGTGTCACGCCTCTTGTAATCAATGGGGCTGCACACTGCATTTTCACCCTTTTATCTTTCAATCGGATCAATCAGAGCTGCCGCATCACAATCTATGTGAACAGCAATGATTAGTCTGGGTCAATATTACTTTTTAGTAATGAACTCTCAGTTGGGCGCATGAAAATGATTATTCCTCTCTACACATAATCCTTTCATTGTGTTGTATGCCATGTTTCTTATCAGTCTGAAATTATATTTTCACAAAGGCTGAGTGTTTCGTCAGACATACTTGGTAATACAGAATTAATTGAATTGGTAGGAGATTTTGTTGGAAAAAAAAGAGACCCATTAGGTGTAATTAGATTTGTAGTTTGTTTCTGAAGGATTTATTTGTTGTTGTTTGTTGACAGCTGTACAGTCTGCTCAGTGGTACTCCTGGGGTCCTCCTAATATGCAGTGTCGCCTGTGTGTTTCCTGTTGGATGTACTGGAAGAAGTACGGTGGCTTGAAGATGCCAAGCAGAGCTGAGGGGGCAGAGGAAAAAACACCTCCAAGCCCTGCACCTAACGTAAGTAACTGTTTATACAGTATCTTTTTACCCCAAATTTGTGCAAGCTACTGTGTATATGCAATAGTTTTTGGCAACTATCAGATTTATTGTTTAAACCAGGGTATAATGAAGAAAAATGATTAAATTTTGTTCTGCATCTAAATATCAAAATCATATATAAGACTGATGCTGTGTTCATGCCGAATGCAGCAGGAGCAAATAAATTTCGCCATTTGCCCATAAATAGATGCTTGATCATTTTGAGTTTTGTGCATCAAATTCACTTCACAGTAGATGCGGATTCGCCTCATGGCCAGGGCTTCTCTCTGCCTGGTGACTCTAGCTTCATTGGTAAATGGCTAACATGGATTTTATTGAGATGGTAGCTGTGCGTTTTTGCAGGGTTCATACGGTCATGGAAAACCTGGAAAAGTCATGCCATTTTTCCAGGCCTGGAAAAGTTTTGGGAAAGACAAAAAAACCCACAAGTTTTTGGAAAAGTCATGGAAATTACATTTACATTTAGTCTTTTAGCACACATTTTTGTATAAAGCAATAACACTAGAGCTTGTGCTTGCAAAATTCTGGCATACGGCGCTGCAAAAAGGGGCGGGGTTTACTATTATGATTAGACATTAATAAAAGTGAGCGAATGGTCCATATGTTAAATTTCATATTTTCTATTGGTCTCACACAATCACCTGATGTGATTTCAGTGGTAAGAACTCACCAAGCTTGAACTTTCGAATACAATGAAATGCAAAACTTATCGCACATGCTTGAGTTTTTTGTCTGCCGCATTTACATGCCTATGAATGGAAGTTTATGGAGCGAAAAGTGCAGTGTGATCGTGGCTTTTTATTAGAAGTAGTTTTACCTACTATTACTTCTTTAACAAACTATTAAGATAATCTTAAATTAGTTTGTTAAATGTCTGTGTATTAGAATGGAGGTTAGTTGTTTTTACTTTTTTCTTATTTTTTTTCTTGGCCAAAAACACTCTCATTATTAGTGCTGTGTAAGCATCATCTATTTTAAATAGACATAAAAATAAATTTAAACTATTGCGTGTTTTATGATATACTGTAATAAATTCAAACGTTTCTTATGATTTACCATGTGTATGTAGACTTTACATGAAACATTAAGTCATGGAATTTTTGTAGTAAAAATGTGTTTGAATCCTGTTTATGTGCTTTAGGAAGGCTGAAAAACAGCATATATTTGTTTGGCGCCGTGTCTAAGTCCACTAGATATTTCAGAGGTGTACCCAGCTCTGTGAGATCCTATACTCCTTCAGAAACTATGCCTGGATCCTGGAGGCTTTCAGCAGTGCTTCAGACTGAGCTGAAACCAGTTTGCTGAGCAGTTGTCCGGTGTTGGCAAGAGGATATCCCCTCGAGACACCAACAACAGGCACTATGTCATAATAATGCCCCTACAAAGGCAAGCTCATGATTGGTTATTCGCGTGGTGCGAATGTCTGCTGAAGTTCAGATCTTCCAACTCAAGTGATTTGTTTATAAAACGATCGATTTATGGCACGTCAATCACGTGAATCGCGCCACTGGATGTCTTTTCACGACTTAACTTTTAAATCACTCAAGCTTGACCCCTCATCCGCGTCTGGTGTGAATGCAGCATCAGTCATGAAATGCTCTCCACAGTGTCCAGACCTTAATTTTAAGGCATTATAGGATAACCTGGAAAGAGAGTAAACAGTAAAACAATAATGATGCCTACATTTACAAACATATATACAAAATGCTGAAAGAAGCAGGTGGTCTATCAAAAAAGTTTTAAAGTGCTTTTAGCACAGGGATCACATCATTTCACCAGCCATTTTGTTCAGAATTTTTCATTCTATTAAAAAAAATTGTGTACAAAACTAACGCAAGGAAGAGAACAAAACATAAATATGGATGATCATGGCAACTGCTAAAACACCAGGGACCTCGTGTATCAACGCTGCCTATGCACAAAAGCTTTGCGTACGGCAAATTTCACGCTCCCGTTTGGATTTACTAACGATGAAATAAGCGTGAGTATGCATTGGTCCATGCCAACTTCATGTCTGGCGGACGTGCATTTCGTGTGTGGGTTTGTTTTTTTCCATTGGCGACTCCTTGAGGCAATTATGTTAAATTGCACACTACAAAGTATGCTTGAGCCATGCAGAGGCAGCTGTATGGGACGGGATCATCTGCATGTTCAGCAGGTATATAAGATTTCTATACCATGCAGTTGACCATCCAAACATTAAAGCGCAATTTACAGCGATCGCCGCTTTTCCCAATGTAATCGGAGCGATCGACTGCACGCACATTGCTATAAAGGCGAAATCTGAAGACGAATTTGCATACGTGAATCGGAAACATTTCCATTCAATAAATGTATTATGTTAAGCGCATTTGAGCATCACATATTATTTGCACACACACTTATTAATGATTCCTCCTTGTCTTCCTCGTGATGAAGAGTAGGCAAAATCTGATATCTAGTAGGGGAAAGAAGAAGAATGAGTTCATCAGGTGCTGGATTCAAACCGGGTTCATGATTGATATTGTCAAAACATGTTGCCGTGTGCTTTACGAGCTACGCCACTTAAGCTGCTGATGTCCGCTCTCTTTAGTTTTGTTGTCTCTGTCAAACAGGCGGGAATTGGGAATTACTCTATTTGCACTTGCCTAAAAAGTCACTACAAAATTTTACACCTTTACATGGGACCATTTCTTTTTTTAATTCACTTTCAGTGTTCAGACCCCATTGCGTTAACCACGTCAGCTAAACTCTCCCTATTCAATTTTTTTTCTTTCGTTATTAATTCTGGAGGACAAACTTGCAAATAACGTCATTTTTCTCCAATCTACCTCTGATATGAGCATCTCCAATTCACATTCTGTCCAAAGTTTCTCTTTTTGCTTGATTTTGCCATTGCTTTTTCCTTTGGTTTTGCCAAAGTACAGTCATTACCATATTTATTAGGGGGAGGAGGCAGGGAGGGGTTTTGTGCTCATGCACGTGCGCTCAAATTAATGTTAATTCGGATATACAAAGAGAATATGCGTGGGATTCGCGTACGCAGTGTTCCATACATCTGAATTTTTTACTGCGTACGCACATTTACAGCTTTGTTTGCAATGTTTTTAGTATAAATTCAACGCAAGTCTTCGTGCATGAGGCCCCAGAGCTTTTACACAATATGTAAGAAAAGCGTCATCTGTAATTAGCCAGTCAGAATCAGCTATTTCAGGATTTTTTCTGCTGTAAAGCTGATTAATTTTCATTGTTATTGAAATTATGAAAATCAGTACTATTAACTTTGAAGTTATTTGTTACCATTAATAATAATAATAATAATAAATAATATTGAAATTACTTACTTTTTGGTCTTTGTTACAGCATTTATTTTTATTTAAAACTGTCAAGTTATGTTATCTGTGAATTAAGCCACTCCAAGACACTAAAAACACACTTATTGTGAGCTGCTCAGTTAAAAAGATCAGTGCTGCACATAGCATTAAAAATTTATAGAGTATAATTACAGTGCAATGTCTTGTGCTTTAACAATTGGGAAAAACTGTAATGCATTCTCAGATATTTTAAGAAGAATATAAGCTACCTTACAAGTACTTTCTGAAAATTGTCCTCCTTGTATTTCCCTGTTCTGATACTCTTGCTGTTGTTTTTCCAATATCAATCCAACATTTCCTCACCTGTCTCCTCACAGGAATCACGTTCTCGTGGCCACTGTGCCCGTCAGTCTTCCCACATGGTCCCCATCCGGAACAGTGGTAGCCCAAAATCCTCCATGAAGACCAAGCAGGCGTTCCTCCTGCAGGCAACGCGCCTCACCAAGCTGGCGCGTCACATGTGCCGCGATCTCATCAGGCTGCGCCGGGCCGCGCGCCGCCCCTTTGTGCCCATTAACTGTGGTGCCATAAAGGCGGAGTGTAAGAGCTCTTTAAATTCCTAACTTCAGCGTCGCGTACAAACACACACACATCCCACATTGTCCCACCCGCTCTGTTCCCCGACCACACCTGTCCACATCTCGCTGTCATCCCCCCCCTCCCTCCATCTTCCTGTCTTGTACTGTTTTTATTATTATAATTATTGCTATTATATTTTATTTTGTTTTTTGTATTCTCCCCACCCCATTTCCAATAAAGACTGCCTGTCCTCCATATTTTGCGTTTCAATCATCTTTTCAGTTCAGATTCACTTTCTTTCCCCCCACATTTAATTGACTTGGTTTAAGGGTGTCATGAGGGCTGTTTAAATTTGACAAGAACATTTTTAGCACTTCTCTCAGTTTGTTGAAGAGAGCTTTTTTATGTGCGCACTACACACACACACATACACACAAATGCCCTATTATGCTTGCTTCACCTTAAATTGTAATTATACTTGAATTGCATATCATAGTCTGAGCCTTATATTTATTAAAGCTTCAGAAAGACTTGACTGTACATATAATGAAAGCTATATTTTGCACACTGTGATACTGATATTCAAGATTGACAGTAGGTTTACTTTTTTCTTCTTAAAAAATAATCTGTTTTACATTTTCCTCCCTTAATATTGTTTCCTGCACTCATATTATTTTATCACGACTATGTAAGACGAAGGAATATGTTTTAGTGGGTTTTATAGGCATATTTAGGGAATGTTTAAAGAACTTGATTCATGAATTTGGTTTTAGAGTTGGATTGGCACAAGATTTTAAAGTGTTAAAGTCAAAACATACATGTTTTATATCTGAATAGTTTGTGAATAGGTTTTGCACTCCTCAAAAAGCCTAATGGCCTTTTAATGGCAAGAGGTTGAAGGTTTCGTTGTTGGGATGTTCTCAGGATAGATACAGGCAGACGGATCTCCTTGCTTTTGCACAGAATAAACACCCTCTAATGTTGATGTGGGATTTTTTTCAAATTCTTTTTTTTTGTAATGGTACATGGCATCATTTGTGGTAAAAGAACTGTCCAAGGGAGAATAATCAATAAAAATTTGCCTCCAGAATTAAAAAAAAATTGGTTAATGTTTGTGTATTAATGCTTCAACTATAATTTTAGCTTTTTATTTGGTTGCGCTTTGCTTTTTTTTAACACTGAACTGCCTTAAAGAGTTTTACCACTGATTATACCCACGAGAGCATTAATGTCTCTAAGAGAGGAATATGTCTTTATTTCATTAAGGGAGACTGCTGTACAACACAATATTTCATGAACTACTATGTAGAATAGCTAATTGAATTGCTATTATGTGTGCAACCAATCAATCATTCGGTAGCTAACATTGACAAGCTGCTCAGAGTGCATGCATGTAAATAATTAAATGATGAAGTGTTGGTTAACAACTAACTCTTCAAGAGTGTTTTTCTGTAAAGCAAGGATGATGGACAGTCTCATTATTGGTACAGTTTATGGCCTAATTAATTATGTTGGAAGGCATCATTTATGAAATATGAAGTCATGCCGTTGGAACAGGGATAGACAAGTCGTTCTCTTATTTATGAGTGCTGATGTTTAAAACCTGAAGTTCAAGAGTTTGCACACTAGTATGTCATTTGTCAAATTGCCAATTTAAAATGCTGATGGAGTTGGTCAATGGTCAAGTAATTGATTGGGACTTTGTGCCTTAGGAAGTGTTATGTTGGCACAAATAGAAGAAATGGCCCTCAAGGCAGGTTCAAAAGAAATCATCTGCAATGATGCCAATAATTTAAAGGTTCTCAAATGGTTACCATTTAATTATTTGGCATGTGGTTGGTGTTAATTAGGGATGTCCAACCTTGCTCCTGAAAGGCTTAAATCCCTTACCTACCAATATAGTTGCACAGAAACATTCTAAGGTCCAATATGTGCTAACTGTGCTACCATAAACCACAGTCCACACTTTGTCTCTTTTAAAATATAAAGCAATGAATAGGACAACTTGGAGTCTTATGGACTCAATAGTCTGATTTCACTTGGCCGCTATTTTTAAAGCAAAATCAAGTTCAAAATCAAAAATCAAAATCAAATCCTGCGGTGGGAAGAAACCTGGAAGTTTCGCCTGGCTGTATATCTTATCTGCGAAAAGAAAGTGAAAAATGTATTATTTCTCCACCTTTCGAGTGACCCAACGGTCCATTCTGAATTGATAGTGAAAATAAAAAAGGGACTTCAGACCTCATTTTCAGCTAAGCTAAGAGAAATGGCTACAGTTTGCTAATGTTATCTTTCCCAAACAAACGTTTTAGATGCCATTTATCAAACTCAAGTTAATAAACGATTCTTTCACTATATTAGACTTGTCACGATACTGAATTTCAGGACCAATCGCTACTGAAATAAAAAAAAGTAAATTTCCTGCTAACATTTAAGCGCTCGTTCTTAAACACAGCTGATTTGCCATTGTGTTGACCAGTGCTCAACAGAAATTGCTGTGATTGGCCTTGAAGGTCATCAGTTCACTTCATCGATGTTTTGCCAAATGCAAACACAAACGAGCAATCTGCTGATGACTCGACTGATCTTCATGGCTTTAAAATGCTCCAGTGTCGGTGTATCTGAGGGTTGAACTGATGACCCTCACGGCCAATCACAGTCATTTCTGTTGAGTACTGGTGAATACAATGGCAAATTAGCAGTGTTTAGGAACGCACTCAACTGCGCTTAAATGTTAGTGGGAAATGGATGTTTTTAAAACTTCAGTACCAGGAAAACACTATAGAGAGTGTGCTATAGAGGATTGGATTGTTTTATCACTCACCTGGTTACACATCCCCACTGTGTTTACCTGGTCTTTAAGGTAAATCATCAGGGGCGATCTTGATTAAAAGAAGACCTTAACTAATCGGTGTTAAAGCTAAACTCTGCAGTGCAATGGTCCTCCAGAAACCAGTTTGGACACCACCAATGCTAATCAATTAAATGCTGAGTTAGATCTCATATACTTTTTAAGGTTTTTTTCTAATACATCAGACTACAAACCCAAAATATGCAACACACTTTCAATCAAACCCAAAGAGGAAGTTACAGACCATGGTAGCCAGGCTTTGCTCAGAGGAGAGCAGTTCCCTCTTGACAGGCACTTGTAAATAGGTCAGTTTTACAGGGAGAGCTCATATCAACAGGGAAAGGGAGCGAGTCACTTGCTCTGCGTTTGTCCAATCAGAAGTTTTCAGCTTCTTTTTTTTTTTTTCTGCATCGTCCCCTCCCATCATGCGAAAACTCCATTCTATGCTTCCATTCCACCTCTGTCTCCACCCCAGACACGTCTGTATGTATCCCCAGCCATAAGAAGTTGTTCTGACATCTGTGTCCTGACGCACGAGGGACCTGGGTTGGGGGCATGCTGTTTGGTTTGTCTCTCTTTTATTTTTCTTTGTGTGAATGTCTTGTGGGCAACCAAAACACAAATAAAACCATGGCTGAAACCATCCTATCTGAGTCCTTGTAGTTTCATGTGTCTTGTGTACCTGTCCATCACTCTGTTGCACGCACTCCGACAGGCCGAGCCGAGCGGCAATCATGTGAAATCTCTGACAGCATGAGCTCCATCGGCTCCTGCCGTGCCTTCATAACTTGTTGACATGCACACACTCATGAGAAAGCTGCCGTGAATGCAACATTGCATTTGTTTTCCTCTTTCCAACCTCATTTAACATGCTGGCTGACCAGGTTATGTTCAACATCTTGCCTGCCCATCAGAGACTATGCATGACAATAATAAGGTTTACAACGTTGAAATGTAACGTGCAAATGAGACAATGAATTATGGGGGTTTAATACAACTCGGAGGTGAAGAATACAGTTTGTTTTACACGTTGAAGTTGGAGAAAACATCGTCTCAGCACTTCCCCAAAGGCACAGGTTTCATTCAATTTAAAGAATGGATTTTGTGTCAGTAGATAATGCATCACCCAATTCAACTCCTTTTTTTCCACATTCGATATAAATTGTTGAAGAGGTAATGAATTGAAGTTATATCGGTACATCTTCAAGACTGTTTCTCTCCAGGTTTGCCAAGACAACAAGAAGAACTGCTTGAAGAGAACAGGTTTAAACAACTTCCGACACCTCTGGACTTTTAATGAATTTTAAGGCAAAGTTGGAGAGATTTTAATGGGTTCATTGTGGTCCGATCAATGTTCTGGAGTTCAGCTGCAAGAAATATGTTCACTAGGGCTGAAAGAATGAACAGTGTAACAAATGAGATTTGACTCTGCCTGCTGCTTCCATGAAAATCGTTGTCCGGTCAGAAAGATTTGTCACCGCAGGGTTGGTGTTACGCTGCAACATCCATCAAGCCAGCCTGTTCAGAATGCCTCATGTTGGTGTCTAAGTGTGAATGTCTCTTTCATGCTCTTTGACTTGCTTCTATCTCCGTTTGTCTGTTCTGTACTGCTGGTTGATAAATAGATATGATCCGGGTGTCCGAGGGCATGACAGGGAGACCTTTGAAGCCCAAATCTTCTCCCAGGAGCACCCTGACCAGCGTCTTGCAGTATCTTGGTGAGCGACAAGAGATCTGATTTGTCTCCACTGAGTTGTACCTCTCAGATCACAGTGAATCTTCTGTCATTTCAGAGTCCCGTCCAGCAACTCATGTTCAACGGCCTCATCGCACCCCTGGCCTACAGGTGCAGCCTCCACGACGCCTGCTTTCCTCTCTTCCAAGTCATGGCCCGCTTGGAATGTTGGGAAAACGAAGCTACCATCACCACAGCAGGGTTGAATCTGCAGAAAGGAGGGCTGGTGCTACAGGACAAGGTGGGTTTACTGTTAAAATGGAAACTAAAATGGAAAGAAAATGTGTAGATTTCTTACTACATACCTCTTTTTTGTCATAGAAAATCCAGCTCATATTGTGGGGCCCATTCTGGTAAGTATCAGACTTTATTTATTGGTAACATTGGGATTGACTGAAGCCAGTTTCTGGAATTTGCTGGTGCTTTTTATTTCTCTTAAAATTGAAAGGTTACATATTAGATAACATCTTACTGGCTTTTGTGTTGTAACCAGGCAACAAGGCCACAGAATGATCGTTTGTGGGAACATCATAGCATGTTGAGGACATGACATGGTAGCTCGTGACCACAAGATCTTAGAGTAGGAACATATTCACATCCAGAGCAATCAGAACAGGCAGGAAATTGCCAGGGCCCCTTATTTTGAGGGTGCCCCCTTGGGATTAGCATTGTGCCTAGAGGGGTAATAAATGGTAATTCTACTCAGGGGGACCCACCCTGGAATGTGATCATACTGTACCAAGAGGGAAGGAATATTTGTATCGTAGGGGAACCACCCTTGTCCAGAAGTCATGGCCTTAAGTTGTTAAAGAAACATGGGTTTTGCAACTGTGGAGGAAACAGGGATAGAGTGCTAAGGGGCAAAATGTTTTTTGGCTCAATTTAATTCAATTCATGCTTATTTCTATAGCGCTTTTCCAATGTAGATTGTGTCAAAGCAGCTTAACATAGAAGTTCTAGTAAATTATCAGTCCAGTTTTCAGAATTGAAGTTTAGTTTAGTTCAGTGAGGTTAAAATTTCTCTGCTTAAAGTCCAAACAATGAAGAGCAAATCCAACAATGTGCACCTCCACAAATCTCAAACCAAGCAAGCCATTGGCGAGGAACAAACTTCACCAATTGACGAAAGTGAAGTAAAAAACCTTGAGAGAAATCAGGCTCAATTGGGCACGACCATTTCTTCTCTGGTCAAACGACCAATGGAGAGTCTAGGCACCGGAGGCTGGACAATGCTGGACGTTCATCATGGAGAAGCTGCAGGTGTGAGTGGGTCACCGGCGGGTGATCAGGCTGGCCCATGGGATCAGTGCGAAGACTCGTCTGTCACTGTGGTCTTTCAGTCTCATGCTCTTCACTCCTCCATGACTGCCACAGGGTTCCGCTGTAAATTTCTACCACAGAGCAACCCTGCCTGAACACAGGTCCTTTGCAACCCCCAAAATTAAAGGACCAACCCCCACACCCTCACATTCCTTAGCCGTCACAAAATGATGTCATTGCCACAAGTTAATATGTCATGGCCTCAACATGCTATGGCATTCCCACAAATCAATATGTCCTGGACATAGACTATTCCCACAAGTTATAATGTTGTTTCTACAGCAAAACTAAATAAAAAAAAAACATGTCTCCTCCTACACACCATCTTTTTGTGTTGCTCAGTTTTATGGGTGCTGTACTTGTCCCACTACATGGACGGAAGCAGGAAAGTCTCTAGATATTACCTCTGTTTTCATCGAGCTGGGAGATAATAACTCACTGGCATTTGCATTGCTGAGAAAAAGAGAGAGTCCATCTTATAACATATTCAGATTCAGATACTGTTGATGATGTGAATTGCTTCAGGTGACAGCTTCAATCTCCAGCTTCGGCGGTTTCCCACAGATTATTGCAGATGGATAAAATGGAAATGAGGAGTGAGGGACACCAAAACAAACTCAAAGGCAGCCGCTGTTTGTGACACGAGATGAATAATGTAAATTTAGTGGATGGATCTTCACCTCATTTTTGGCCTGTCACTTCTAAAAGGGAAGAATATTAGAAGTTGCTTTATTATATGCTGTTTATCACTGAAGATATTATTTTTATTTGACATGCAGGACCAGGCATATTTATTTAAGTTCTAGGTTGGGTTTCAGAGGAAAAACACCCAATATTGGACAACTGGGTTGTTATTAAGACTTTGTGCCTTTTGCAATATCAAGGTAACTAGAGTTCACTTTTTATTGTGGCAAAAATGAAGGCCTCGATATACTTAAAGTTCTTTTGAGAGCTGAAATAAGTTTGAAAAGGCTGAGTGTTGGTATACTTTTTTCAGCAAGGATGTAAACGTGTCACTCTGCTCGTATGTACCTATATACACAACAACAATGACTGTAAATTACAAACATCTGGCAAACAGCGTTCTCTAGCCTCTTGCACATGGGATGAGATTCCCAGAAGTGCAGCTTTCTTTGCATTGTTTTTTATTACCCATGAGTCTAAATGGCTCCGCTGTGTACACTGATAAAAAACAATGTTTAATTAAAGAGGGTTCCCACACATCCAGGAAAGCCTGTAAATGTGAGTGTTGTATTCATAGAAATTGATAGAAGAGGCCAAATGTTGTCGTTGCCAGTAGCCTAGTAGTTAAGTGCGGCAACATATCACCGTGGTGCTCACGGTGACCTGAGTTCAACTCCCAGCTCTAGGTCCTTTGCTAATCTTTCCCCTCTTTCTGCTCCCGACAATTTCCTGTCAATTCTCTGCAGTATTCTATTCATCCAAGGTTTAAAAATCTCAAAAAAACATCATTAAAGAAATGACCAAATGTTCTGGAAATCATTCTTGTTATTTATTTATTTTTTGTAAACCTCTGAGGTTCCCCGTTCGTGACCAACTCCAGTCTTAAATGACCTGAAAAAAGCTACTGGAAATGTATTGGAATATGATTTTCTAAAAAGAGCAAGAAGATTTGGCATGATGTCAAAGAAGGCATAGTTTTAGAACACATCCTCCAGTTCCCTAATTGCCACAGAACAATGAAAGATCAATAATGTTTGGGAGCCAAAAAGTTTGCATTGGTGAGTGGTTCCAAACTGCTTAAATTAACTCGTAATGAGATTTGTTTCAGCAATTTTGTTAAAAATTACATCATTTCAGTTTGTTCTTCAACTTCGTTTGAAGAAACTTGCAGTTTGCCGTCTGGACAGTTACATTTCCCCACTTTGTAAAAGCCCCTCGATCTTTCTCTGCGTTTTATGGCAAGCTTTCTAATTTTGGCCTGCACTTCTTCAAGTGAATTCCTATCCCCCTGATCTCTCACTTGATAAACACTGGCTGTTTCTCAATTCCAAAAAGGCAGATAAAGGACTTGCGTTCTTCTGAATACCAACTTTGCCTGGTCACCTCGGAAGAACAAACTCATGAGACCGCAAGAACACACCACGTCCTGTAAGAAATGAGCCGCTGCGTTCTTCCTGATGGTCACATGACCTTCACATATTTTTAACGAAAAACTATTTAAACATTACAGCATTCATACAACGATTTTTTTCCCAAACATATTTTAATAAGATTTTAAGAGTAATTTTTACTTTCACTCTTTTATTTAGGGAAACTCCTGAGATCAATAAGTTATATCTTTGAACTTTAATAATAAATCTATATAAAATGCTGCACTTTCCACCTCCTTTATTCTGTCGCAATAACTTCTGGAACTTCTAGAGTGAGTTCTGAGCTCAAGTCTGCATCTGTGCATCCTCAATACCAAGAACGCATCTGGGAACTTTTCACGAACCCTCTGTCTTGCAGTCTTGAGTTTTGGTACTGAACTTTGGCGGTTCATGATGCTGTTACACATGCACGAGGACGCAAGATCGCTGAAGAACGCAAATTGAGAAGCAACCACTCTCTCTGGATCAGCCTGCTACAATAGCCACACTCTATTGGTCAAAATGATTGACACATTTAAGTAGACTGCTCACAATATTTGTATGGTGCTCAGAAATTCTCAGCGTTTATGTGTTTAAGGCAGATAAACCCCATGTTAACTGTAGTGAATTAACAACAAACTGGGTTAAGAGGT
The DNA here is from genome assembly GCF_052040795.2 of Danio rerio. Taxonomy (NCBI): domain Eukaryota; kingdom Metazoa; phylum Chordata; class Actinopteri; order Cypriniformes; family Danionidae; genus Danio; species Danio rerio. The sequence goes on from NC_141032.1 coordinate 27,575,184, forward strand.
TATTTTAAGATAAAAACCCACTTCGCCTTTAAGAGTCCCATCTCTTCTCTTTTTTCAGCAGCATAATGGGAGCAGCACCGGTGGCTCCAGCCTTCGTGGCAGTGGCTTGATGCTCCGTAAGAGACGACCCAACTGGATCGATGCTCCTGATGACAGCTTCTTCCTGGTTTCCCGAGAGACGAGGTGTGCAAACCAACCTCGTTGACCATTTTGGCATTATTTCCCATGGCATCGCACTCCTCAAAGCCAAACTTGTCGTGCCTTTTGTGCGCACTCATATAGTTAGCTGTACTCCCACCCGTAGCCTAGAGACAAACGTAATAGAAAACAGCAGGATAGACACACTCCACGTCACAAAGCAGCCCTTACCTTGTTCCTCCATGATTGGCACCTGCAGAGATTATCCTCTGAGATGGCATGACACATCTGATTAAGTTTCCATCATTTTGATTCAACCTTCACCTAGGAGTGACTGATCTTGGTGACAGGATTGGCACATGTGTAATTACTGCATTGGTCATACTCGGTGACACTGATGGGTAAGAGGGTCTAAGCCGGAGTTGTCAATCTAGGAAATGGGCCAGTCAATCCCAGACGTCAGTAACAAAGATCCTATAATTAACGATACCCATGATCCCATTAATCTGTGGTGGCATGGAGAGACAACTGAAAACAAATGATTATTGATGCAGATTGAGGTTAGTTTTTTTATCCACAGAGACTCCACAGGTAACGCAACACTTCACAAACACATCAACACTAACTGTCAAAGTCTGAACACACTTAAATGCTTGAAATTAACCTTCTGGACATCTGGTCTTTCTTGTGTTTTTACGTTTTGTCTGGTTTCCTTTATTTCACTTTTATTGCAGAAAAGCACTTACCCATACTTCCATTTGTGATTCATTTGTAATGATTTGTTTTGTGTTGTGTTTTGTATTTCTTAACTTATTTTGTTCATTTGTTTTTTTTTTTCAGCTAAAATACAGTATTTTTAAGTTTAAAACATTCAATTTTGTCTGCCTTTGTTTTGTTTAGCTTGTTTGATTTGATTTGAGTTTTGTTTTGGTTTGCTTGTTTTTTTTTAGAGTTTTGTTTGGTGGACAAAAGTAAAATCTAAAAGGGATACAGCTGTGGATACTATTTTTTACATTACTGAGGGGAGTAAGTTAAGGGTTGGGGTAAACATAGACTTTAATCAAGCACAATTTAACAATTTAATCTAATACAATCTTAGACGGCAGCTAGCTATCTAAGCTAAGCAGGGCTGCGCCCATACCTGCATGGGAGACCACATGGGAAAGTCTAGATTGGATACGCGGCCCGCCGGAAGTGCGGTATTCACATTAAAATAGAAGCAATTTTTTATTACACTGTTAACAATAATTAATATATTTACAGTACTGTGACGGTCGGGTTTAGGGTTGGGGTGGGGGTAGGCGTTAAAAATACAATTTATTGGGTAATTTAATAGATATTGTAAATAGTCCTCGGTACTGCTACTGTTTTTACGTTACTGTTATGGTTGGGTTTAAGGTTGGGGTGGGTGTAGACGTCAATAAAGTACAATAAATGGGAAATTAAATAATTAATATAAATAATTCTCATTAACTTCCAGCCGCAACCATATCCGATCTAGCAAGAGTAGTTGTGCATGCTGCAAATGTGACATCATTGCTGTGTTTGTGGAGACTCGCTTTGGGTGCGCGCGACATGATTTTGACTGCCGTAGCACCCTTTTTTTTTCTTTTTGACTCGAGCGAACAGTTCGCATGGCCCTACATTTGATTTAAGTTGAATATGAAACACAGTGAAGATATTTTGTACGAAAAAGGTACACCTGTACAGACATCTTTATGATCCGTCCATGCGTAATCATATGGATTATCAGATGACCAATCATTCTTGGCTAGAAATTACAACAGCAGCGGGAAAAGAGAAAAGTTTTTGTAAAAGTTTAAAAAAACTTGAGTGATAAGTTACAGGTACACAATTACAGAAATATGTTTTTCCAACATTCATAGGTTTTACACTGATGTATATATTACAGTTTTGAATTTAAAACAATTTAATAGTTACAAAACTAAAATAAAGTCACAAATTATTTCTTTAATAACTGGAAAATAATATTTGAACCTATCAGTCTACAATATACTAAAGCCCTGTTTTTTTAGGCTTTATTGGTGATGATAGTCAGGAGTGTCGGAGCATTATTGCTTTTTTAGCATATCAGTAGAGGGCAAAAACTAGCCAGACAGTAAATGTGTGGATCGTTGAGGTTTTATTTTAAAAAGTCTTTAGTTTATAGAATTTTTGAAGTTTTATTTTTTTTGCTTTTTATCTTGCCACAATAAAAAATATACTTGTAGAGTAACGCATGCTCTGTTGTTATTAACATTTTAATAAATTTAAAAGGTGGAACTGTCCGAGATATGAACAAAAGCATATGATGCATCAAACTTTAAATTGAAAAAATCATTAATATTTATAAAAATCCTTATCATTAAAATAATTTATAAAAATAGTTGAAAACTCTTGATATTACGATATTATTGAAATCGCGATAATAAAGATATGACGTAGTTCCAGAAACTTTCTACTTCTCTGTTTATCTGTTTGGTTTTATGGTGGGTTTCTTTTGAACACCCCCTGTCGTTTTATAAAATACCACAATGGCAAACACATCAAGTATAAAAGGCTTGTCCGTTTCGTGAGATGCGCGCGCAGTCAGAGGAGGTCAGCGACTTGGCACCAGGCAAAGTATAAATCAGGTCTTTAGTGAGACTAGCAGGGGGCACTCTACCGGCTGTCTGTGTGGGTCCCAATGCCCCAGTATAGTGTAGGGGACTCTATACTGCTCAGTGAGCGCCATCTTTCGGATGAGATGTTAAATAAAGGTCCCAACTCTCTATGGTCTTTAAAAATCCCAGGATGTCCTTCTAAAAAGAGTAACCCTGGCATTCTGGCGAAATTTTATTAATATCATAATTGGCTTCCTAACTATAATTGGCTTCATCACTCTGTCTCCTCTTCACCAATCAGCTGGTGTGTGGTTTGCGGTCTAGCGCAATATGGCTGCCATCGCGTCATCCAGGTTGATGCTGCACAGTGGTGGTTGATGAGATTCCCCCAAAAAATTTGTAAAAGATTTGTAAAAGGGCTTTGAGTGTCCAAAAAATCTCTATATAAATGTAAGAAATTATTATTATTATTATTATTATTATTATTATTATTAATTGCTAATTTAATAAATAATTGAATTATTCTTGTTAATGTTCGTCTGAAGCTGTATCCCTTCTAGTAACAAGTTTTAAGTTGTAAAAATTTCTCCTCTTTTGTTTTGCAGTTTGATTGTTTGTTTGGTTAAGAAGTTTATTTTGGTTTGCCTATTTAGTCTCACTTTTTAGTTTTAGTTTTCAATTCATGTGACGTTTGTTTTTCAATACAAAAAAATCATAAAAATAACAGCTGCATCCAAACTTTTCATCGCTAAAATTCATCACAAAGTTCTTTGTGAATGTTCTTTCTTCACTTCCTCATAACAAAGTACAGGCATAACAAAATATTCAGCAGTGTTATTTATACAGGAGATGGACACCACAGCCATCCTCCATCATTTTTCAGTAATACATAAAAGATTAACTGTTATTTGCTCATGATTCTCAGTCATCTGAAATGAAATATAGAAGGATTAATCGCTGTGGCTCACTTTTTACAAAATACGTAAAACTGCATGAATTTCACACATCCACATGCTAATGACTGACATCCCTGTTTGCAGTTTAACGACTGTATGTGTGAAGTGTGTCTGAAATTCAGCTAAAGTTAATTGAACACAAACAAACATAACTGGTTTTGAGCGGGGGAAATTAAACCTATGATTTGCCCTGTTTTGACATGGATCAAAGTGTTTTTGCCTACTTTTTAGTGACTGTTTGCTTGTCTCGTTTTGTTGCTGCAGCTGTTAGACACCTGATCATGGTAAGATTGCACACACCATACACACATTACCTGTGGAGTCTTACAAAATGTATAGCCAAAAGACATACACAGTTAACCTTAACACTAATCCCGGTGGCTTTTGACACCTCAGCCTGCAAAATATGTTCGTTCTTGAAGGAACATTCCACTTTTCTTTAAAAAAAAAAATATTATTTTACAACTTCTTCAGAGTTAAACAGTTCTTCTACCATTTTTAACCTTTCAGCCGATCTCCAGGTCTAGCAGGAGCATTTTTAGCTTAGCTTAGCATAGATCATTGAATCAGATTAGACCATTAGCATCTCACTAAATTCATGTTTATATATATTTCCTATTTATAGCTTGACTCTACTGTAGTTACATGATGTATTAAGATTGCTGTCAAATGAAAACTTCAAACTCCTAGTCAACATGACTAGAAACTATACTGTCATTCCGGCGTAATAATCAAGAAACTTTGCTGCTGTATTATGGCGGCAGCAGGTGCAATGATATTTCGGAGATTCTAACTGGTGGTGTAAGTGTACAGCTTGGTGCCGGGGACTATTTTCAGATGCTGCGTAATATCATTGCGCCATTGTACTATGGCAGCAAAGTTCCTTTATTATTACGCCAGAATAAGAGTGTAGTTCCTAGCCATATCGACGTAGAAAATACCAACTTTTTTTTTTACATCAGTCTTAGTACATTATGTAACTACACAGCTCAGGAAATAGCACATTTTATTTATCTGTTGGTTTTAATACACAATGTAACTAAAGAAGAGTTTTAAATAGAGATGCTAATGGTCTAATCTAATTCAATGCACTATGCTAAGTTAAGTGCTTCCAGAGATCGGTTGAATGGCTTCCAATCTGGTAAAACTCAACTCTTTAACTTTGAGAAAATTCTCAAATAAACCTATTTTCTACAAAAAGTGGAGTGTTTCTTTAATGCAGATAGAAGTCTGCATAGATAGAAGTCATAAACGTTCACCCACAGCAGCAAGGGGTTTGGTTTTTAATATCTCTGGCATTGAGAAGTAGATGTGAGCTAGAGCTTAAAGAAAAATGCCTCTCCATTACAGCCACATCCATATGAGCCATGACTTGCGCAGCTCCCTATGGCCTCCAGCACTGGAGCGGATGCTAGGCTAAATTTAGCGCCCTTGCTCTGAAAGATTAGCCTTTAACTAGGCAGGAGACCCAGAGACAAATGGGATCTGGTCTGCGGAACAGTCTGGTTCTCAAGCGGGTTTTACACCACATTCACTTTCTGTCAGGAGTTTAAATATCACTCAGTTCTGCTTTCAGATGTCTGATAGCGAATAATAGGAAGGTTTCCTCAACTGAAACTATCTTTTAATTACATTTTTGGATACTCTAAAGTGTTTTTCAAAAGCATACAGCCTAACCGCAGATATACTGAAGCTCTGTGTTGGGATAAAATGGCTGATTATGTGTGTTTGCGTGATTAATGAAGTAAACAGCAATGCTATAAGTGCAAGCACTGCATGCACACAGCACATTTTAGATTCACATTATGTGTTTGTTGTTTGAGACCCAGTTAAAGTTTTTTTTCATTAGGGCCAATCTAATCTAAGGGCTGTCCCCTGTGGATGCCTGTCGGCCTCATTCATTTTACATGAACATTAGACCCAGGCGATTATTTCATTTCTCTCTGTTATACAGACTTGAGCATTAATTATGTCAATAAACCATGTTGAGTTCTAATTAATAATTACATCTGTAACATGCTGTGCTGAAAACAAGTGTTGCGTGACAAACAAAATATGTAGATATTTTAAATACAAGTAATTGTGCTCATTCACCACTCAGGAAATTATAATAAGGCTTGTTGCTTCCTGTTATAGCTACAATATGAAATATCCTGTTTGCAGTCAGATGATTGCTCAACACAGTATAAGTGATACAATAATAACCTTTTAAAATGATTGCAGTGAATCCTCAAAGTCAAAGATGTCTTTAAATAAATGGATGGATGTTTAATAAATAATAAATGCTGAAACCTTGTAAAATAAACCCTGCTGCTCACATGTTTGGGGTCATTACTGTTTTTAAATGTTTCAAAAAGCAATTTCTTATGCATTTTAATATACAGTTAAATGGTTATATCGTGAAATATAGATAGAAAATCAAAAGTATTCATTTGAAATAGGGATGCAAGTCATCACTGGTTTTGATTGGTTATAATTTTGTTTCCACCACTAGAACAAAGATAAAAAAGCTGACTGAATATCTATTTATCACACAATTCAAAATTTTTTAAATTTTGATAACATTTCTAGCAGTTGGGATTTATAAAGCCTCAATTACATGTTATAATTAAAAAAAAAAATTTAGCTTTATTTTTTATACCTTTAGACATTTTCTCCTCAGAATTGAAAGTTTTGACAATCTTGCATATTATGTAATGTAACTACATTTCTTTAAGAATTAGACTTATAACTTAATTTCCAAGTGATGGGTTGCAGCTGGAAGTGCATCCACTGCTTAAAACTTACGCTGGATAAGTTGGCGATTCATTCCGCTGTGGCTACCCCTGATTAGTAAAGGGACTAAACCAGAAAGAAAATGAATGAATGAACTTGCAATTAAGAGTTTACATCTCAAAATCCTGAGAAAAAAAGTCAGAATTCGAGTTCTGATTTTTCTTGAAATTCTGAATCTCACTCAAGTATTACCAAAGTCTCTTTAAGGCAAGTCATTTTACTCAGCAGCCATCTTTGAAACGCCTCTCGGGCAGGATGCTCGAGCATTCTGTTTTAATAAGAAAACATTAAATTCTCCAAAATTGCTTGTCAAGCTCACGATTGAATTTCATATTAAGTATATCCAATAAAATTAAACAGCAACTGTCTCTTTAGTTTTATTTCTAAACGTCCAAATCACACAAAATCTGCAGAAACTTGCATCTGGTCCAAGCTCCTCCCCTGGAGTATTGTCAGTCTATAGCGGTCCATGATTGGCTACTGTACTAAAAGACAGGCTTTATTCGCCATATAGCAATCAATGATTGGCTCCTATACTTGTAGGCGGGGCTTTATTCACTATATTGACTGTTACACTTTTTCCCATTCAAAACTATACGTGTGGCATGTCTTGTGTATTCTATAGTCTTTGATATTACCAAAGTCCCTTTAAGATAAGTCATTTCACTCGGCGGCCATCTTTGAAACCCCTCTCGGACAGTATGCTTGGGCATTCTGTCTGAATATGGAAGCATCAAATTCTCTAGAACTACTTGCTAAGCGTATGATTTATTTCATTTTGGGAATCACCAATAAAACTAAACAACTGTCCCATAAGTTTCATTTATAAATGTTTGAATCACACACAATCTGCAGAAACTCAAATCTGGTCCAAGCTCCTCCCCAGGAGTATTGTCAGTTTATAGCGATCCATGATTTCTCTTGTACTAGAAGACAGGCTTTATTGACTGTTACACTTTTCTCCATTCAAAAGTATACGAGTGACGTGTCTTGTGTATTTTATAGTCTTTGGCATTACACAACTGCAAATGTGAGTTTGTTAGTTAATGACCTCTAGACATTTGGCTGGTAGTCTATATTTATTCATTTACTAAAAAGAAAGAAAGAAAAAGAACAAGTGAACAAACTACCAGATATCTTGAAAGCTTAGATTAGCTTTTAGGGATTGACACAACCTCATTTCACAGGAAAACATATCTATTTTGGCAGGAACATTTTAACTTAGCTTAGCATAGATCACTGAATCAGATTAGACCATTAGCATCTCATTAAATTATTGTTTATATAATTTTCCTTTTTAAAGTTCGACTCTTGTGTAGTTACATAATGTACTAAGACTGACATAAAATAAAAAGTTGCTATTTTCTAGGTTGATATTGCTGGAAACTACGCATTCTGGCGTAATAATCTAGAAACTTTGCTGCTGTATTATGGCTGCAGCAGGTGCAGTGATATAACGGACATTCTAACTGGTGGTGCAAATGTAGAGCTTGTCGCTGGGGACTATTTTCAGGTGCTGCGTAATATCATTGGCCCTGCTGCAGCCATGGTACTACAGCATCAAAGGTTATTTTTTATTATTGTGGTAGAATAAAATTATAGTTCCTAGACATATTGTCATTTTACATCAGTCTTAGTACATTATGTAACTACATAGCCCTGAAAATAACAAATTTCAATTATCAGTTGGTCTTGGAATAATACACTGCTAAAAAAATACCGGTTGCCTTTAAATTTTTCAGCTGAATCAAAATAACCTTATGAGTTCATTAAACTTATATTATGCTAAACTGACTTAAAACAGCTTGCAAAACGTATAAAATTAAGTAAGAACATGATTAACTAAGTTTAATAAGTTACAATGAACTAAAAACATAACTATTTTATGTTTAAACAAATTTGTATCTAAAGTCATGCAATTTCATTTGTATGAAATTGTAGTATTAAAAAGAAGACCCATCCCTAAACCCATTTCCAAACATAATCATCTCTGGGGTGTGATGTAAAACGTCAAAGAGTTACAAATCGCCATAGGATTGACAGCATGTCATTCCTAATATACATACAGTGTATATTTACCCTGCTCGTCACTGATTAAAATATGATTTTAAAATATCATAACAATCTAGATTTTTGTTTCTTTAACTTATATTAATAATTTATCATGTTTAAACTTGATTTGGTAAATTGACGCAAGTTGAAATGTAAATTTAATTAAATTAAACTTAAAATTTGAAACCTTCTTTTGCTTGTTTACAGTATAAAAAGCTACCTAATGTCTTATTAAATCCAAGTTTGGCAAGATGCCAACAATTAACAAGGGTTTTATCTTTCTTCTCTTCTCAGAAAAGCCAGGAGGATGCTGTCCCGTTCACAGTTGAGAAGAGCATGTAGACAACCATGTGAGCAGATCAGTCTGCGCAGGGTCCCCCAGGGGCCCTCACAGGTACCCATCCTGGCACCTCCTCACCCCAGTTTACGGATGCGCGGCCCAATCGTCATCCATGACTGACCCTCATCTGCATTGTTCCCTCAGCCTATTCTGTCATTTCTCATTTGCTGCTGCTGCTGCTACTGAACAGGCCACAAGCCACTAAACACTTCTTACTCTACTTCCTCTTAAAACCTTTCGCTTCCTCTTGGAGACAATAGGCACCTAATATTAAAGCATTAAGCTATTAAACCACACTAAAATGATGGCAGGATGGCAGCCTAAAGTGTTCAGTATCTCTTAAGTGCTCATTCAATTTCAATACAAGCTCAGCTTACAAACTTTTTATCTTGTAATGACTTATAACGTCATCTCTGGTTTGGTTTAAATCTGTGGCTTTGGGAACTAAACTTACAGGGTTCCACCAGTGGCCGTGCCACATTTGTGTATCATGTACAGATTAACGCTGTTTGATGCTGACAGCTCAACAGACTCTTTTGAGACGTGTTGGTGTATTCTTTGTAAATTCTTTTAGCTCTGCATTGAATGGTTTTCATTCTTTTCCCCCCTCTGTATCTTCTGTGCGTATCATGACGAGTACACGTTTGTGAGCTGTTTTTATATCGTATTCAAGCGAGGACAGGTTGTATGTCGAGTTGCTGGCTATTCGGTGGTCTTAACTTGAGAGCATGTTCTATAGATTCTTTTAACTGGAGATGTTGTAATGATTTGTGCAAGTCAAAGCAGTCTTTGCAACTCTTAAATATTACTTCAGGACATTATGGTTCTGTTCTCATTCTTTCAGATGCCAGTAATATCTTTTGAATGTTTTGTAAGGCAGAAAATAAGCATAACATGGGGGGAAACGACAAAAGAATAAACAAATAAAGCCAATTTTAGCCCTTAAAGGGTTAGTTCATACAACAACAGCAAAAATATCTGCCATTAATTACACAGCCTCATGTCATTCCAAACCTCTCAGATCTTTGTTCATTTCCAGAACACAGGTTAAATTGCCATTCACACCAAGGACAATACATATAGGGCTCTATTTTAACGATCTAGGCTCAAAGTTGCTGTTTTAAGGATGGAAAAATATGCTCGGTCTAACAAGGTTGAGCTTATTCTCTTAATGAGTTATGGGCAGGCCCGGATTGGCTAATCGGGAGGACCGGGATAATTCCCGGTGGGCCGGTCTGTTTTTTGGCCGCGAGGGCCGGTGTCCCTAGCTGCTTGCACTTGCAGCAGTCACACTTTGTTCATCTATTTATTTATTTGACCATAGCTTTACTCTTTTTATTCATTATTTTGCCGCAGTGCCGCTCTTTTTATTTATTTTCTTGCAGCCTCGTGAGCAAAATGCAGCCTGAAGGTTAACTAATGTTAATGATGATGACGTAATGTAATTATCGACCCCTAACAGCGGAATATATGAATTCGAATAATTAATATTAATGAATATTAAACCTGCTCAATGAAAATCAAATGATTCACTACATTAACTAATCTGACATAACTTTATCAGAAATCTAAAAAGGGGAGAAAAAGATTGAGCCATCAAAAGAAAGTAATGCTGTAATGCATGTCTCACGGTGCACAAGTCATTACTTATTTTTTATTGGTATTATAATTGTGCCATTGTGGTTCAGTGGTAAGCACATTGCTTTACAACGCCGCGGACCTGTGTTCGAAACTCACCTGAAAAATTGTTATAAATTTTTTTTCATTTTTATTGTAAAGACATATAATACTGTTAGGGTTGTTGAACATTTGAATTTCAAAAGCAGCTGTTTTCTTGAAAAAGACGTGATAGTGAAATTAGAAACTGAATTGGAATCAGTCGTGAACTGAGGTGGGCCGGTCTGGCTTGAAACTCCAGGGCTGAAAATGAGTCCCACTCCGGCCCTGGTTATGGGTGTGTTCTGAACATAACCTGCATTCAACCAATTAGATTCTCAGCCCCCATTCCCTATAAGAGTCCGTTGTGTCGCACCATGTTGCATTTGCTATTTACATGGTAGACTTTGTAAAAGGAAAAACTGAAAGCTTCACTAGCAAGAAAACAGTTAAAGACACCATCTGCAGCGCAAGGATAAAGAACAAGGCTTCTTCATTCAGCCTCTTTACTTTCTCTTTATTTTACTTTTACTCTACTCCTTCATTTTCATAGAGTCAGGAAATGGTGTTCCGCACTCCGATGAAGACATCCATTAGCCTACATAATTCATTTTGTTTGTTAAGCGCAAAGATGTTTCAAAGCCATTTTTGAATTCAGTTCTAATTTCCAGCAAACAAATAAACAAACAATATTAATGAAGTGTGTTCAAGTTATATCCAAACACATGTCCTATTCCTAAGCCCCATATGGTGATACATACTGTACGTCTCTGAAAAGCTGGACAAATCTAAACTTGTTTTTATTAAAGCAAATATTAATATGCATATAATATTAATAACATTATAGAAATGCAAATTGTCATGAGTAAACTGAAAAAAGCCCACAATTGCAATGCGCCTTAACACGTCTCCTTTTTAGACTAGAACACCCATGAGTCCATAAAATGGTGTAAATGGATTTACTATTTAAACAACGTGGCACAAAATGTGAAAATTAGGGTTGCGCTGGTCTGACAACAGCAACAAATCACGCCGAACACTTTTTGTGCCTTATTGCGCCGGGTGTATGATAGGGCCAATAATGATAACTATAGTTGTGTCCACACCAGCAAATGATTTAGTTTTAGTTTCTTTTCTTTTTTTGCTCTTCTTTTTGCATTACTGCCTTGTAACAAGCAGATGTCATCAGTGTGCTAAGTTTGTAGTGCATCTGACCAGTGAATCCAGCTCATTTAATTTATCGAACCAATCAGAAAACTTAGCTATAGCACTCAGTGTAGAGGAATAAAATCTATAAATGTTGATTTTCCCCAACATTTTTCAAAGAAAAACTATTTCGAAACTTTACTGTAAATCTGAGGTGCTTTTTATTCCTGTTTTTCATTTTGTCAACCTTGTCCATCAATTTCTTAACTTGTGATTAAATGCATTCCTCTGCCTCCCTTACGCATTCTTCTCTCTGACTGCTGACATAACGTCATTTTATTTGCAAATCTATTGTCCATTTCTTTAATGGCTTATAGCACATCTTGCTGGGGTTCATCTCAGTTGTTTTTGTGGGTTCACTGTGGTCATCTTCCTCTGTCTTTTTTACTTTGTGTTATCAGAATCCTCTTCATTTCTTGAGCCTCATTATACTCCTTTTCATGTGTTCTAGTCTTTTTTTCTGTGCCTTTTCAGTTGTTAAACCTTTATGTGTTCAGTAAGCAAGAATATATCAAAGATTTATATTCAAAACTATGGAAGGGTCGTTATCTCGCGTTTTCTCACTACTACTTTAACATTTTAAACCATGGTATAACTGATTGTTTTCAAGAATCGTTTAACATCAAGCAGTGAGCTACTCCATAACATCATATGTAGCTTTAAATTGCGCGAGACCTTTCTATGTCAATGGATTTTGACTGTCTGTCAGTGTTTTATCACTTATTAGCTGGAAAAAAAAAATCTAAATGTGATCCCAAATGTATTATTTCTCTAAATATTTATCGTTATAGCTTTATTCTGAACTATGCTGTTGATTATTTATTTATTGCATGCACAAAAGTATTCTCGTAGCTTCCTAAAATTATGGTTGAACCACTGAAGTCACATTAAACACTTAAAAAAAAAAGTGCTGCGTGTTCAAACTACTTATTTAAAATGAGCTGAATTACACAATTCTTAAGTTTTTTTAGGAATAACTGAATTGTTTTATGTTCAATCGACCTAAATTTGTAAAAACAATTAAGTTAACTTTGTGTTGAGACAACATAAAATAATTATGTGGAACCCTGCATTTTTTACAGTGAATGTTTCGACAGTGTTTTGGTACACTTGCTGCCTATGAAGATTGAAAGAGCTCTAGGATTTCATCTAAAATATCTTCGTTTGTGTTCTGAAGATCCTCTGAAGGCCTCAGGGGTTTGGAATGGCATGAGGTTGTGTAATTTTTAATGATAGAATATATTTTTTTTTGTTGAACTAATCCTTTAAGCAATTTAAATCTGAAATTGACCCTTTTACAGAAGTCATGATTGAAATTCAGCTATGGAAATATTCAGTGTTCAGGCCGTGTATATAGCATGTGACAGTAAAACAAGCTATTTTGTTTTCTATGCCTCATACATTTATGTTGTATTTCATTGTATGTCACATAATTATTGGAATATGCTAAATAAAAAAGCGCAGAACAGATTGTTTGTGTAATAGTATGAAGATTACAATGAAGATAGCATGTTGGTGACAAATACAATCAGAAAAATGACTGAGAGTGGTATAGTGTGCCATTTCGATGACAAAAGCATCATTCATGCATTCAGGAGTCTTAAAGGGACAGTTCACATGAAGTTCAAATCATCGTTTTAAACCACTTTGACTTTCTTCTGATGTAGAATACAAAACACACACACACACACACACACACACACACAAACAAAACAATGAATGACAATAGGATCCAAAGCAGTCGTGAGGCTACATAAGGTTACATATTAAGATGGTCCTCCAAATGAAATGTGACACACAATTGTTTCTTTATAAAAAAAGAAGAAAAATTATGCATGGTGAATGTTCACAACAGTAATAAGATACTGTGGATGAGTGCAGATTTTCAAATGTGTCCCCTTTGTAAAACAGCCCTTGATTGGTATTCAATCATCCTTCATGTACACTATAGACATCACCATACCTGACATCCATTTTCTACTGGTTAAGCTTCATGTTGAACAAAGCCAGTTAAGGTTTTACCGGGGTAAGTTTGCATTTATTTTGAGGCTTAAAATAAATTTTAGGCTCAACAGTGCAGGTTGGTCTTGCTTGGGTTTTGTCGCCATGATGACTTGCACTACATGAAGACCCTGCTTCAGAGAAAGTTTTAATCTGTGTATAGATTGTAAAAAAGCATGACCAATCACACTTGCATTAAAAAACATAAGATTATAATCTTATAATGATCTAATAATAAACAGGTATATAATGCTGTGCTTCCTACCTCCTTTATTCAGTCACAATGACTTCTGGGACTTCTAGAGCGGGTTTAGTGCTCAAGTCTGCATCGGCACCGTCGGTGCTTACTCGATACCAAGAACACATGCAGGAACTTTCATGTGTCCTCAGTCTTCCTTGAGTTTTGGAACTGAATGTTGGCAGTTGATGATTACGTTACACGAGAACACGAGGACGCAACAACACTGAAGAATGCATATTGAGAAACAGCTACAGACTTGGATGAAGCTGAAATACAGCTCATTATTAGTCAAAAATACCAAGTAAGTTTATTTAATATATTTGTGGTGGAGTTTATTCAAGCCTTTCTGAAATGATGAGTCGCACACAAATGCTGTTTGCAGTAAACACACACACATATTTACTGACACCATGCAGCGGTGGTTATTATATTGATAAGATTAAGATTTTACTGTTACAAACATGCTGTTTTAAAAATGTTTTAAACTTATAAAATCACAGAGAGTTGTAACAAATATTTTAATCCCAGTTTATTTGCAAGAACTAAGTTTTCTGGACATGTGTATACATGTTATTATAGAAACATGGCACCTGTAAATCAATTCAGTGGGTGAGGAAAACCACACTCCTACGTCGAGTTGCAGTGGGCCTCAAAATCACTGGGATTTGAGTCCTATTTTAATGTCAGGAAATTAAAAAAAAGACTGGTTGGGTTATATCACTCCAATATGACAGTGGACACACTTTATCCACACACAGTTCTGTTTAAACAGCTTATAAAAATTGATTTTCATCATAGGTGCCCCTTAAGAGGGTTGTACTTGTTTGGTTTTATCCTGTCTCGCAACTTAGAGTTAGCTCTGCTAGCTTCATGCAACAGGCCACAAATGTTTTGAAATTACATTGGACTTTTTGAATAAAGAACACCTGCTTTACATAAATATGTGGTGAACGGTTTACAAATGTTTGGCTACAAAACAAAACATGGCACAAAGTCCATGTGTGTACTGTTTACATCAGGTTTTCAACCCTGTTCCTGGAGATCTACCTTCCTGCAGAGTTCAGCTTTAACCATGGGCGTAAATCTGATTTATTCTTATAAGCAATTTTTTGAAGGGGACACAAATACTACCATCAAATAGTACTTATAAAGATATGTCCCCGCAATTAAAAATGGTTCTATCATTATTACAGCATGGAGACTACATTATGGTTATTATCAGTTTTTCTCAGGTTCAATGACAAAGCGAATCTTTCTTCAAAACTATTTATTACATTGTTTGTTGTGTTGTTTACAGTCAACAGACTGACTCCTGAAGCAGAATGCAGGAAAAGACATTTTCCATACTCATAATAAGTAACCTGTTTACTTATTAAAATGATCGATCATATTGTAAATCAGTGAGCCTGTAAAATCTGCTAAATGGCCACAACTCAAAAAACATTAAAAAAACTGTTCACCCCAAAAGAATTGTCATTATCCCTTTAATAAAGCACAACACCCTTACCTGACACTGTACATCTGACTGACCCTGCTCTGCATGATCCTTTATAATTTCTTTCTCCTCTGCCTGTTATTAATATTGTGACATTAGTATTTTCATAAGCACTCATTCTGAAAGCCAAGTTGCCTTAATATGTAAACTTTTTGTAATTGGCATTTAGCTGCACTGAAAAATGATCTTATGTCCATTTTCTCTGTCATTTTATCCAATGCATGACACTGCAGGACAAGTTTATTCATGCTGTAGCACATTTTAAACACAATGGCAATTTAAAGGGCTTTACATAAAGAACACAAAACTATCATAAAAATAATCACAACAATAAAAACAAGGAATTAAAAAGGGTAACATTTTGATTTCAAATTAATTATTTCACTTAAGAACAGAATAGAAATTTATTATACAAAAAATACAGTGGGGTTAGTTTGGACGTAGCACAGTGCTCATTTAGCAAATACACAGGTAAATGATATGCTATTTGTGGTCGTTAATGTTAAGTTAACATTATGCCAAGTCGTCACAAATGAAACAATGCATGGGAAACGGCTTTGGCATGTTAAGTTGCAGTGCACTTTGCAACAAGCTAACTTTAACTAGATAAGTAATTTTAATCGCTAATACAGCAGATTCCTGGACAATTACAGCAATAATCAGCATTTTTGCCGCAAATAATTTATGAATGAGTCTGTATTAACTACATTGAAGAGAATCGCTTTGTTTAAGGTAAATAAAATCCCCTACTTACTGATTGTCTACATTAACTCAGCCGCATCCGCACATCTGACTTCTGTGTGTGTGTGTGTGTGTGTGTGTGTGTGTGTGTGTGTGTGTGTGTGTGTGTGTGTGTGTGTGTGTGTGTGTGTGTGTGTGTGTGTGTGTGTGTGTAGAGTATGTGTGATGAGCTGGGAAAGCACGTAGAGGGCCAAACCACTGTGAGGAAATGGGATGGGGAACTGTACTGTTTCTAAATGCACTTTAAATGATAAATACGGTTTTCTTTCTACTGAAATCTGCAGGATGATGCAGGTTGGTTGACCCTGGTTTACATGTACTTGATGTTATTTGGTTTCTGCTTCAAATATGCTCACTGTATTTTGCAACACAAGGCTATCAGAGTTTATCAGATTTCAGAAGTCAACTTAGTCCAGTAAAGTCCACCAAAGTCCCTTTAAAGCAAAGTCATTTCACTCAGCGGCCATCTTTGAAACGCCTCTCAGACAGTGTTCTCGAACATTCTGTGTGAATGGGGAAACATCAAATTCAACAAAACTGTTTGCCTAGCTTATGGAATAAGCACATTTTCAGGTTGCCAGAGCTAATGCGCAATCACACTCAAAAGGAACGAGATCACAACACCAACCTCTTTTATATCTATTCTACACATTATCATCCTCTGGGTAATGATCATCTGATCGCGCTGCTCTTCTGAAGTAATCCACAACTTGGTCTTGATGGCGAATCTCCTCTAGAAATTACAGCGACTCTGTTAACAAGTTTGTGGGCGTTTGAGTAGTTGCAGTCATGTGATGTGCATTTGACAGAACTGACTGTACCTCATGTTCGTTTAATGCAGATTACAAAACCAAAAAAACTTTTTTTGTTTTTAGGTGCACTTGGTTCATTTAAAGTACAAATTTTAAGCTTTATTTGGATCTTTATTTTATCTGTGAAGCAAGTATTCGAAAGCAACTAAGCCAAAAAGAAAATGAATGAATGAAGCAAGTATTCGTTGAGATTCCAGTGAAAGCACATGTCTGATCCAAGCGTCTCCCCGGAGAGTCGTCAGTCTATAGCAATCGATGATTGGCTAAACAAGTGACATGTCTTGTGTGTTCTATAGTCTTTAGATCCGCTCACTTTAAAATCTCTGGTGTCAACACCTATTTGCTGACAAAATAAGCTGACTTTTATTATATAGACAAACAAAATGTCAAAATTATGGGAAGCTTTAGAAAGATGGATGAGTTTTCAGTTCTACTTTAGATAAAGAAATGTCTCAAATAAATTAATTAATTTAATCCACACGTGGAGTTATATAAACAACATTTCATGAATAATCCTGTGACATGCTGTACGCATGTATATTACACATAAAAAGAAAAGTATCATGTGTGCTTAAGTTAAACATGCTTAAATTTCCTCAGTTCCTCAAAGAGATCAAGGTTTTTTGTTTGTCTTCGCACTCATCTTAAACTTCGTCATTCCCAATGAGTTGGATTTGCCTTTCAGGGTGTCACGAAACCAAGCGTTAATGTGGCAGTAGATGACTGGATCCAGTGCACTGTTCATGTAGGATAAAGCTAAAGAGGCATGGAGACACACAATGAGGGATTCAGAGCAAGGAAACACTTGAAGGAAGTTGCCAAAGATGACCGTAGGTAGAAAACAGAGAACAAAGATGATCACAAAAATGAAAAGCAATCTCACAGCCCTCTTCACCCTGCGGTGCGGTCCCTTAGACTGCCGAATGTTGGTGTTAGAGAAAACACGCACCAAGCAAAAAACCACCAAGGTGAAAGCCACCAGGACTTCTATTAGCTGTACTGAATTATATATTCTCATCTGAACTGATGGTGAGGTCCATGAGAGGAAACTGTGGCATGTGAGCTTTGAAGAGTTTTTGTGTGATGTAAGGACCGGGCTGAGGGCAGATGGAAGACGAAGGAGAAGAACAATCACCCAAGTCATGCTAGACAACATTAATCCTTGTTTCACATTCATTCGACAAATACGGTGGTGTGGGTAAAGGATCCTGAAGAAGCGGTCCACAGCTAAAATTGTCATGAAAGCCACGCTTGCTGAGGAGTTTACTGATATGACATATAAAACAAGGCGGCAAATGGATTCGCCAAATATCCAGTCTTCACCACGAAAAAAATAATCGATGCGGAAAGGCATCCCAGTGAGGAGTAGGAGGTCAGCTATTACCAGGCTGAAGAAATACACATTGCAGGCTTTCCATGGAGACTTGAAAAATAAAATCCACAGAGCAAACACATTTCCAGGCAACCCCAAAATTAACTCCAATATGAAAATGGGCTTTAAAATGGAAGAAATAAAGGAGTGAGGTTCCATGCAGGAGGTGATGTTACTCATTATGAGAAGCGGTGTGATCTTGTAACCTAAATGCAGACATTAAAAGGTTAGCCATCTTTTATTCACCTTTAAGGTGGTTAATTGATCTTCAGAATGTACAAGGATATATAGTTTATGAAATCAAAGAGATTTCTGTTCCATTATCGTATCAAGCTTCAAAACATGATCAAAATAAAACAAGGAATTACTTTAAATCCAAATATTCATAATAGACAATAGATTTACAGATGTTTTGTTTTTATTATTATTATTGTGTTCAAGTGAATATGACACGAACACAAATGTTTAGGCACCACATAATGTAATTATTTAACTTTACATATCGATTTAGGCAGTGAAATAAGTTCAGGTATAATAAAATCAAATTATTTCCATCTAGTCCTTGATAGTTTAAAATAATTAAATAAATAGGCAATAACATTTAAAAGTTAATTAAATATTTAGACTCACCAGGCGGCTGGAACTGGAGTTGTCGTTTGGCAACGATAGCACTGTGGGCTAACAGTTCAGGAACATCATGTGATCTTTACGTTTCTTCTAATTAAGTTATTAGTTGTTGTTTGGTTTAAACAACGGAAAGTAGTGTTGTTCACATCTTCTATGTGGATTTTGACTATACGAAATGCTGATTATACGAAAGAGGACGAAATAAAAAGGGCGAGGTCTTTTTTTCTGTCATGTTTCTGTGATGTCATTTCAGGGCAGCGCTTGAACTGTACTGATGGGAAATGTGCAAGCGTTTGAGATATGTCGAAACTACTGTATGTCGCATGTGATATTTCATTTTAACACAACGAAAATATACATTTGTAAATCAGTTTTCACTATATATAAAGTCTTCTCAAGAAACAGAAACGTATCATTTAAAACAAGGTTGAAAACTTGCTTATTAGACAAGCACTCGTATTCTGGAGGATAACGTAAGCTATGCGTGCTGTTTTAATGTTACAAAGCAACTTTTGTAACTTATATGTATCTATATGTATTGCTTTGTCTACCTCGCATTCCAGGTTTGTTTTCACACAGATGCTTAAATGTCTCATTTTCACTTATGTGTTTCTAAATCTAAAGCAGGTAAATTTGTAAGCTAGATTTCAAAATTACGTAATCGCATTGAAAACAGTATTATTAATGCTTCAGAAAGAATTATGAATAAAGCGTTAGCGCAGTTTCGTAACATTACGAATCGTGTCTTTTGCATGAATTATTATTGAGTCTAATCTGTCTCCATTGGAAATTGTCTGTTTTGTGGGTATTATTGGTACGTCAAGTAACGTTTATTTAGTCATGGTAAAGTCAAAATAGACTAACGTACAGGAAGCAGAAAATACATACAACATGAAGTTCTCCTAATGATGTATTGGTCATAAACTGTGTTATTGCAATGAACCGCCGAAGCTCCAGTGGCGCAATCGGTTAGCGCGCGGTACTTATACAGCAGTACAATGCAGAGCAATGCCGAGGTTGTGAGTTCGAGCCTCACCTGGAGCAGTGTTTTGCAAGACATCACAACGGTTACCCAAAACCGTGCAATGTACAAATGGTGGACAGTTCTGAAAGGGCATTTAACTTGACATGTGCTGAAAGTAGATTTGGTAAGCTTAAAAATCTCGATTATCGATCTCGATTAAAACCCCTGGCACACTTTTCTCGGTGTGACAGTGTTGTTGTTAATTTGAAGACATTTCCTGTTCAGGCGTCTTCAATTACGACGGAATACAGTGGCCGTATTGGACAAGGTTTGGACACCACTGAAGTAAAGGATATTTATATTGCTAGCATGGTGCTATTAAGCTAAAGTGAGGTTCGTTTCGTGTGTTTTTCAACTGTCTCCTTCAATGACGATATGTATCCTCTAGAGAGCAGTGTTGCCTCTTTTCAGCAAAGCAAAACAGCTTGCAGACATTCGCCACGTGTTAAAACCGCAAAGCTCTGCATAGCTGTTTTTACCCCGAGGTGTGTGAGACTGTGAGGCATAAAATGCGTTCTGGAAAGGGTCATTCTAAATATACTGCTCAAATATGAACAGTTTATTTATTTATGGTTAGCCAGGTTAGCTGTATTGTTTCACAATGAAAGGGCCTTTATTTACTTAAAAACTTATTACACCGAATACGTCTACTTGTTTTCTTTTGTCCACTTAATTGTTTAACTTTACAGTGTTGTCTTTTAATAAGTTAATGTCTCATTTTTTCTAGATTAATCCGTCAACTGCCTTTTAAAACACTGAGTGAAAAAAAACATGGCTCAGTAGCATCAACTAGCCTTTTAGGCTAGACATATGTGAAGAAAATCCAGTGGACAGATTGAATGCCCTAATGTCTATATTTTTGGCCCATTTTTGTTTTTCTGTTTTTTTATTAGCTGTTTTCAGAAGTTGTATTTCAATATACCTCTAGAGATTTGAATAAACAACATATTCAGTCAGTGTAATTTAAAGACCTGAGTTGAAGGGTTTCCATAGTGGTGGTCTAGCAAATGTAGTGTTTTGTTTGTTGTAGTGTTCTGAAGACTTCTGTAAAAGCTCTTGTACAGAATGGTACAGCATGGTTTGGAACAGCAAATATTTAGGGGCTTTTCCACTGAGTTTCATATCCAGTACTTGGTACTTTTTAGTAGCCTACCCCCTCTTGTGAGGTTCCAAGCAAACCATACTATTCATTTATTCATCCAATCAACACTACTTGCATCACTAGATTTGCGACAAGACCTGCTTTATTTAAATATTCAGCAGAAGCCACCGCAGTATTGTTGGTCCACATGACTAAACAGCTTTTAAACCACTGCAAAAAAAAAAAAAAGACACCTGATATGGTAGCATCATGGTCAGAAGATGTCCAGAAGTTGTTCTCTTTGGCAGCCAAGGAATGGATTCAGTGAAGCTGGATGGGGAAACCCAGAATAAAAATGTTTTTCAGAAAATCATGGCACAACTAAAGTGATTATCTCACTTAAATATACTAAACTGCTGGTAAAATTAATGCGGAGTCTTTGAGAGATAAAATGCATTCTGGATAGCATCATTCTAAACATACAGCTCAAAAGTGAAGTTTATTTATTTACTTATTTATGGTTGGTTGGTAAGGTTAGCTGTATTGTTTCACAATAAAATTTATTTTATCAACTTTAAAACTTTTTCCCAGTGCTGGGTTGCAGCTGGAAGGGCATTTACTGCGCAAAACATGTGCTGGATAAGTTGGCAGTTCATTCTGTTGTGGCGACCCCAGATTAATAAAGAAAATGAATGAATGAACTTAAAAACTTATTACACTAAATAAACTACTTGTTTTTGTTTCTTAGCACAACTAAAGTAATTATCCCGCTTCGAGTTATACTAAACTTCAGATATAATGGATGCCTAGTCTGTAAGGGATAAAATGCGTTCTAGAAAGGGATTTTCTGTAATGTGCCGTGCCGTTTTGGACCATTCTGAACTATAACACAAAGTGAAAAAGCAGCTTAAGGGGCTGTTCACATTTGTCGTCTTTTGTTCACACAATTTCGTTGTTTCCAGTGGAGATGTGCAGTTTCTATGCATATATTGGGAGTGACACACAAGCGGCGTGACATGCTCGCGTTTAATAACATCTCAATTTTTCAGAATGCCGCAAAGTGTACCACAAGTCACATGACAAGAACTGACCAATCGGCTTTCACATTTTTTATAAATAAAAGTTGTATCAGAGCTGCAGCAATGGTTTGTCAGTGATTTGTCATCCACTGAGAAAACGGTTGATGGTTTCTTAGATACGGCAGATGCAATGGGACTGTGAGCACAAAGCTGGTTGAAAATCAGGGAACAAAGTGACGCGCCTTGTGCTTTCCATGTGTTTTTAGATGCAATATGTGAACAGACCATAAGACAGCATTTTGCTGGCAAAAGTAAGTATTCTGTTTTACACTGTTGTTAAGTTTAAACTGCACAATGTTCAAAGTCATCTGTCAGTTAGTTTAACACTTCGTGACTATCTAGGGTAGCATTCATTCACTACTGTTCACATTATACAATAAACTGGTGACTGGGTTCAGCCCAGTTTCACACAGTGAGACTTTGAATCTCCAACAGGTCCAAATATTCATTCATTCATTTATTCATTCATTCATTTATTCTCCTTCGGCTTTGTCCCTTTATTTATCAGGGGTCACCAGAGTAGAATAAATTTATCCTGCATATGGTTTACACAGTGGATTCCCTTCCAGCTCAAACCCAGCACTGGAAACACTCTTACACTCTCATATTCACACTCATACACTACAGCCAATTTAGTGTATTCAATTCACCTTATAGTGCATGTCTTTAGACGTTGGGGAGAACCAGAACCCATGGAGAAAACTGATTTTTTTGCTCCAATAACACTTGTCATAAAATAGACACCAGATATGGAATCTTGACAGTCAGCTCCATCTAAAAATATTTATATTCAATATTTGATTATAAAGAAGCACACTAAAATCAGAATTATAAAACTTGACACTGCCAAGTATGAGTTTGATGACAAGATTTCTAAGACCAGGTGGTCCAGGTCCTGCCTGACCAACCTTGAACTCGATCAATGTGGAAACTGGAGGGCAATGGTAATTTTGTTCTCAAATACCATTATATAAACAATGACAAAAACTACTACTTGTGCTCAGCAATGAAGAATTCTTAGGAAGAGTAAAATATGGAACATAACACTACTAAATATAGAGCTTAAATACATCACTGTCTAAGGAAAAACAGGACATCTGGTCACCCTAAGCTGGAGGAGGAGCTCGCTAAATGTTTTTAAATACTATTTCCATGGTAACATGATGTCTGATTTCAAAATAGCTTTCACAGGATGAGTTGAGTTTTTTAGCTTTCAAATGGTATCTAATTTACAGAATTTATGGATGATTACAAAAATATGTGATTGGTAAAAAACAGAAAAGCTAGAGGACTGTGTTGAATGAGTTATTCACATAACTTATCCAGAAACATCTCATCTCAGCAACGATTTCATATGTTTCTACTTAAATTTATGTTCTTGGCGCACATTTACATGTAAACATCACATTTACATATAAACAGCACAGCCTTGTCAGATATTTTGGTCTGATCAGATTTCATCTCGGCCCCATCATTGCCAAAAGTGTCATGTCAGAATCCCACAAAATAACAGCTTTTGGTTCTTGATGGAGAAACAGTCCTAGAGTTTTCTGGAACAATTTATTACTATTTTTTTAAACCAGTCCTTTTGAACCCAGATTTATTAGACAACTGACAACTAACAAGCAGCAGAGAGAAACTGTAAAAGAGCGAAGCAATCATTTTATTCTTTTAGATCTATTTATCTATCTATCTATCTATCTATCTATCTATCTATCTATCTATCTATCTATCTATCTATCTATCTATCTATCTATCTATCTATCTATCTATCTATCTATCTATCTATCTATCTATCTATCTATCTATGTATGTATGTATGTATGTATGTATGTATGTATGTATGTATGTATGTATCTATCTATCTATCTATCTATCTATCTATCTATCTATCTATCTATCTATCTATCTATCTATCTATCTATCTATCTATCTTATCTGTCTGTCTGTCTGTCTGTCTGTCTGTCATCTATCTAGAGATGCTATCATTTATTTTCATCAAATATTTTATTTAAAGGTCACCTATTTCACTCCAGAATGTGTCTATAAAGTTTCAGCACAAAATATTTATCAGAATATTTATTAAAGCTTCCACAATGTGCCTATTTTGGTGTCTGAGTATACTGTAGCTGTTTTTTCTGTGGCTTTAAATGAAAAATAGCTGCCTCTCCCCGCCCACCAATTTGACATCTAAAAAAAAATATCATTATTATTATGTGAAAATAGAGAATACACAATCATAGTATGGTTTTTAAAAAAGAAAAACCACAACAAACAAACAAAATGGGTATACACATTACAAGTTAAAGAAAAGTTAGAAATAGTTTTAAAGTAATATTGCATTTCTCGAAAGTGGATACTCACAACGGAAGTGTGTATACAAATGCTTCCGCTGTGTGTGTTAGCAATCAGCCGGGATTAGGATCTGGTGTGTATGTGCAGTGCACGACTGGATCTTGTAGTCCATACAATCGCAGATTTATTGTTCTTTGCGATCTGTGTGTTTAAGATTAGATCGCTGGTGAATGTCACAATTTCAGTAAGCAAAATAGATATTTTTGGTTAGTAAATTTACATTTATGTATATAAAATTTAGTTAATAAGAAGATTAAGGAAATATATTTTCTTAATTCACAAACAAAAATTTTTCAACAAAACATTTTCCCATAGTACAGATAAGTCTTTATCAACATTCTCAGTTACAGAAAGGGAAAAATCTTTCCAAAGCAAATTAGAATAACTAAGAGAGTATTCACCGTATATGTAAAATGAAAAACTCTAAATGAAACGTGTTTTATCTTATTTGTATTTGAGTAGATATTTGGGATGAGCCGTATTTTTAATTTTTAATAAAAATAATTCCAATAAAAAGTAGCATTTGGAACTGATACAATTCCATTAAGAAATAAAGAGCATATTGATTTGTTTGAAGAAGTTACAGAGAAACAACATTTTCCTACCATTGTAGTGGAAGGTTTTAAAGGGGGAAGAACAGAAGGATACGGGAATCCCTTGGAATAATCTAATAACTCCAGATGTTATGGCATCAAACACAATAGCAAATTCTTTAGGGGGAATGGGAATATTGAATTGATTAAGAAATTCTTTATAATTTAATAAATGGCCATTTTCTTTAAATAATTGATTACCCACCATTCCCACATGTGTCTACTTCTCAACATGTGTTACGTCAGATAAACAGCACAGTGACAGAGAGAGACTTGGAATGAAATACAGCTCATTAGTAAAAAAAAAAATAGTTTATTTGATGTATTTGTGGTGGAGTTTATTCAAGCCTTTCTGATATGATGAGTCTCACACAAACGCCATTTGCAGTACACACACACACACACACACACACACACACACACACATATTTTAACGTCTACTGACACCATGGGCTGTGGTTGTTATATCAGTTAAGAATAAGATGGCGATTTTACTGTCTTTATTACAAACATGCTCTGTTTAAAAAAACATTTTAAACTTATAAAGCTGGATCCTTTTTTAAACCTCAGTAAATTTGAAAAAAGAGACTTCTTTGATTCATATCACTCCAATATGACAGTGGACACACTGTTCATACACTATACACAGTTCTGTCCAAACAGCTTACAAAAGTTGATTTTCATCATAGGTGCCCTTATGTCTATTAACTGACTAACATTGCGTGTCAGTATAAAACTCGCACTTGTGAAAGTCCTAAATTCAATATAAGTGATCCCCCCCAATGCCTTTTTGCCTTTATGTGCGGAATGAATAGCCATCTTTAACTTCTCAAGTTTTATTTTATTGCCTTGCCACGGCTCATGGATTACCATTAAAACGCAATCAGCATGAGTGCTCATGTATGAGTGCGAACCCGTGCCGTGCCTGCAAAGCGTTTGTTTGCATGAACACATTGAGTAATCAGTGGTCAAAGAAAGGAGAACTTTGTGGGAACAGCATCCTAAAAAATAGGTTAAGACACATTTTATGGAGAAAAGCAGTGAAAGAAAGTTGATAGAGGAAGCAAGATAATAGAGAGAAGAACACACGCACACACAATGAAGGAGGCTGAGTGGATTGTCTGGATCAGATTTCTGTGGTAATGGTTGGGTGGGTCAGTGGTTAAACTGCTCTCACAAACACATTCCAGAGCTGAGGCAGAGCGCATCTGGTGTGCAAGTGCAGACAAGCAGAGCCAAGAGCTTCCTCACAGCAAATCTCGCTCTCCCTTTCTCTTTCTCTATCGGGCTCCCCTACCACATTTTGCTTTTTTTTCCTGAATTCTTTAACACCATGGTTAACCCTCATGTTCTGTTTGAGGTCTTGGAGACCCCAGGGTCATTCAAATGGCCAAAAAAAAACCAGACAAATGTATAAAAAATAAAATAAAAAGAATGGTCCCATGTGACAACTCCTTTGAATTTCAAGTGTTTTCCTTCAGCTTAGTCCCTTTATTTATCAGGGGTCGCCACACTGGACTGAACCACCCACTTATCTAGCATATGTTTTACATAGCGAATGCCCTTCCAGCTGCAGCCCAGTACTGGGAAACATCCATACACACTCATTTACACAAACACTACGGCCAAATCCGGGCCAGAATTCTTTGCTACATGGGTAACACTGCTGCCTCACAGCAAAAAGGTTGCTAGTCCTAGCTGTGACAGGCAACATTTCTGTGCGGAGTTTACATGTTCAGTTCTCCCTGTGTTCAGTATTAACTGTCACAAGCAATTTAATTGTGCACTTCTCTACTTGAGTATGCACTGGTGTGGTTGGTGGCCTATTCCTATATAGTTGTCATTGTTTATCAAGGTATACAGTAGATTGAACGAATTGGCAGAGCTCTAAAGAACTACCTGATCTTGTTGCCCCTTACATGCTCATTGACCAGACGGGAGCCTTGGGCTCATCTGTCCCTGAGCTCTGGGTTCTCTCCTGGGACAGCATTTGAAACAACACCATCAGCATTATCTAAGTGTGAACTCTTGAAATTCAGTTGATACGGATCAGCTCATTATGGCAGAAATTCAATCGTTGAATTGAAAATTTAAGTTAAGCGACAACAATATAATGAAAATGAACATTTTTCTTTCAAGTTAAAAAAAAAAAAAAATTGCACGGACTCAGAAATGTTAATAAGGATTCCCTTTCTCTCAGATCTTTATTATCCATGCCAGGCCAGTAGGTGGCAATGTCACTTTGTAAAGAAATACAAACTGTGCCTGTGTACATATGTTCATATAGGTTTAGGGGTCAAGTATTCTTATGCGTTAAAAAAGTTTTTTAAGGGAGAGTTATCCAAAACAAATTAAAAATTAATTAAATTAAAAATTAAATTAATTAAAAAAAAAAAAAGATTTGTTATGGAGTTGCACAGTGGCTCAGTGGTTAGCACTGTTGCCTTACAGCAAGAAGGTTGCTGGTTTGAGTTCCGGCTGGGCAAGTTGGCATTTCTGTGTGAAATTTGCATGTTCTCCCTGTTCGCGTGGATTTCTTCTGGATGCTCCGGTTTCCCCCACAGTCCAAAGACCTGCGCTATAAGTGAATTGAATAAACTAAATTGTTTATTCTTTAATTCTTGCTATATCATGCCAGCTTTCTTGTATTCAGCAATCCATGAAAGAACATTGTTTATTTACAAATATGCATCACCAATAATGCACATGGTATGTATAATATTGCATTTTAGGCCTGTGTATGCATTCTAAAAATGCTGGGTTGTTTTGAAATTTGGGTAAAATATTCCTTTAACCGCCAGCTCTACCCAATAGTTGACTATATATTGATTGTTTTTAATAATGACTGCTAAAGTGATTTAAAGAATAACTGTTTTAAATAATGGCTTACACACAGCATTGTTGGTTTACAAGAAAACCAAACAAATATAATCTTATTGCACTACAACACTTGATTTTGGTTTTATAGTAAAAAAAAAAAAAAGAAAGAAAAATGTTAAACAAGAATCTGAACTATTTTATGGCATACTTTTAATAAATTGGTCTTACTTTATACTTCATAGTTTATGTATTAATTTCGGTACTTTCAGCATAAACCGACATATCAATCCTTTGGTAGAGGTTGATATTTTAGAAATTATGGGATGTGTTGAAAAAAAATGCATTGAGTGTGTTAACTTGCAACATTAGTAGTTAAGAAATGCAATCCAAATATTTTTTTGTTTACTTGGTGGGGAGTTAAAGGGTTAAGAACCAATCAAACTGTTAGGTGAAATAACAATCCAGCATTTTTATAGTGAGAGTATTGTTTTGAATATATTTTAAAAAATGCATTGGAAAAATGTTTTTTTTTTAGTACATCCTTGTCATAAGCATACCCCTAGGCTCAACTCAAGCAAGATAATGGCAAAGAAACAAATAATCTATCTAAACAAGTGGTTATAAACCAAATTACAAACGGATATCATGCTAAAAAGTGACATTACTTCTGCATATGCTAGTTTCCTAAACAAACAAAACTACCACACTAAATTCGAAATACTGCCATTGTATTGTCTAGTAAATGAACTGCAAAAACCTATGTTTACAACTGCGAATAATAGTATTTTGATTATGATGAAGTCTGGATACTTAATTAAAAATTGTTGCGCTGACTTTGTAAACATGCATATAATAAAAATTCTAAATGAAAAAATAACTGCACTCTTAGTCAGTTGTTAAAATGAAATATAGTTAAAAAAACAATGAAGGTTAACTAAAAAGCTCTCTGTAGCTGTGTGTTTGTTGCCCATCTGTGATTCATGAAAACTTGGTGATCATAAATCTTCACTTTAGTGCTAGTTAACCAGTTTAGCGCATCTGTTACTCATATGTGGCCTTCAATGGTATGTCTATAATATATGACCCACTTACACGATGCATACGATCAGCTTTAGCTTCTTTACACAAACACACATGCCCATTACCCATAAAGCCTTGAACAGGAATTCTTGTCTGGAAAAATAAGGGTTTACATCAGGAAACCGATGCTTGTCAGTGCTTATACTTTAGTTAAACCTTGACTTTGAACTACTCATTTGAACACTAATGTATAATGCAGTTACAGCTCAGTCTTACTCATCTTAGGCCACGCTGCGGCCTTTTGCAAATTAACTGATCTTTCGATATGACTTGTGTCAAGATGTTTTTGTGAGATACAGTGCTTTCAAATGACTGAAGGGCATCATAGAGACATTCTCGACTTACTTGTTTACATTGCTTGTGTTGTGTACTCTCTCAGCAACAGTAATAAGACCCTTGGAACATTTCGGTTCTGTTTTCTCTCACTTTGGCGGAGTCTCTAACAGCTGTTCGGGTGATTTGCACATACAACATTCTGTTCTTCCCTTCCTCCACCGAGACATCATCATTCTGTGGGTCTTCATAATCCTCTTCACGCTTTCCTAAAACGTCATAATTTGCAAAAATGTTGTTAAATCTCTTCACCTTCACAGATGAAATCTCAATCCAGCCTCATAGGGGGTGCGTCTGGTTTTCATTTTAGGTCTGACTCACAGATAGATTGAAGAACTATGTGATGAAATTCCTGATTAAAGCCTTGGCTTTGCTTTTTTAATTCTCTGAAAGTGGTGAATCTGGGAACAAAATGTGTAATTTGTAGTTTAACTAATATTTTCAAGAACTCAAAAAGGATAAATTCTTGACCAAAAAACACCCCAAAAAACAGAACATGACAAAACTCGAAGTGTATTTGTTTTATATCCAGATTCTTGGAAAGCTAGTGATGTTTCAACATTCGTTAAAACTGCCTTGTGAAAAACAATGCTAGAGAAGTAATTTAATATTTAGACAAAGTAGTGAAAACCGACACGCCAAGCTGGCCGGATTAAACTTGGAGATGAACCTAACTCTGCTTTCCGCATGATAGAACTGACATGTTATCATAATCACTCTCTTCTTATCTCTTTCTCTTTTTTTCCAGTGACTGAACCTCATTCCCTCTCACCCTTATTTGAGCCAAGATAACCTACGTCAAAGATATCACTGAGGAATGCTTCACAGAGGCCTTTTAATCACATTTTTTTATTGGAATGCATGATTGAAAGTAATAGGACTCACATGGATGCTATAATCGAATGAAAGTTTTAGACGTCTTCATCAAAAACCAAGACATTTGCTTTCTAGACTTAAGACAGCATCTTCATGGAGCTGAAAATATCTTGAACACCACATTATTTCTCAGACACAAATGTTGTCATATTGATCTCCTTGAGTGTCTGACAGGTTTCCACATGAGATGTATTGAGAAATAGTTTGGATAAATAATTGATGTGGTTTCTAGACATTTTCTTTCACGTTTTGTGTCAATTCCTTTGGGAATGAGAATTATGTGCTTTCTATGGCCAATGAAAGAGGGTCTGAACTAACAGTCCCCGAGCCGTGATGTTTCCAGCGGAGGACATGCTGTTCTGGTCCATCCAAATGCTTAGGAATAAGTATCCACCAAGCTGTGGCTCCAACGGACCATATATTCTGTCTTTTTTTCACTCCTCAGCCTGCAATTATGACTAATTTTAGATCCGCTGAGTAACAGACACAGAGGTCAAATGTCCACGGTTCATATTTTGAGCTTTGAATAAATGTTGGTCATATGAGAAACTGCAGATCTCTGTCTCTCGCTGTGCTGCCATCTCTCCTCCTTCTGCAAGGAATATGAATGGACCATTTTGTAGGTCACGCGTTAAGTACAAATTGTATTCAATGCGTTTATTCAGTGATCCGGCTTCCAATTCTTACTTTTTAAATGAAATATGTTATGTCAAGCCGCTCAGTTGAAAGGGTGATGCTGCCTAACTTGAATGAACAAAGAATCCCATGATTGTGGTTTATGTTTATAGGAAGTGAAATTATTTCCACTGGAAAAAAAGGACAATGCTGTGGCATGATGTTCTTTGTTTGTCACTTCCTGTCACTGGGATGTTTTTCATTTGCATACATTGCGTCAGATACCATACACTGGATATTGAGTATGTTAATTTTTTTAAAGATTTAAAAAAAAAATTAATCTCAAAAAAGGCCTTGGTAAGGATAAAGGCTATAAACCTTAGATGACATTTATGAATGGACTGTATTCAGGCCTGTAGCCAGGGGGGTTAAGGTGGTTCGAAAGACCCACCCCTCACTGAAAAAGGTCCAAAATTTGTCCCATACATAAGCTCATTTGTCCTATTTTGACTGTATGCTATTAAAAATAATGAAAATAACCCGAAAAAGGTTTTAAGATCAAGCAAAATTCTCTGTTGGCTGTCGCTTTGGTGTGACTTCAGCTAATCAGTTTTGCTCAATGCCAACAATTATTTTTCAAGAGTCCGACATCCAGCTGTGCAAGAAAACATACAATCTGACATAAGTGAATTAAGTGACAATTGACTACAGTTTTCAATTTAAAACTTTAATAGATTCCTTTTTTTTTCTAATGATATATGATGTCATTCGTATTTTAAAAATGCATGTTTTTTCATATTTTTTATTTTAAATGTTGAGGAAATAGTTTTTACATCTAATCTTTTACAGCTAATGCAGCTAAAAATAGTGCTTAAATGTCATTAAAAAGCAGTATTTAAATCTCATAATTAAATAGACAATGAAGTGAATGACTCCAAAAAGTCCACTTTTTGAGAAAAAAGAGCCACCCCTTTCACCAGGCTGGCTACAGGCTTCTGGCTACATCAAATTTTAAATAGGCTTTGGGATACTTTCTGGAATCTTATTGGCATCAAGTCATTGGACTGGAGCAGACTGTCTAGACTCTAGAGACTGTAGCAGTTCACGTTTACTTGTGTTGAATTTTTAAGCTCATGCCAATTTTCAACACTATTATTAGATGCTTTCTTAACTACTTTTTTTTCAGCAATTTATCGTAAACAACAGATATTTTATTGACTGAGTGGAAATTGTGCAATGCATATTAATATAATCATCAGACACTGTTCTCAACAGCGCAGAGGATTGGATGATTAGAAGTAGTCATTTTAACTTATTTTTAAAACTAAACAACGAATGAAAAAGAACTTTACTGTGAGTGTGTTAGGACCTTTCCAATAAAATCATAAATAATAAATATATAATTCAATACAGTTGACGTCAGATTATTAGCCCTCCTGAATTATTAGCTGTCTTGCACATTTTTTCTCCAATATCTGTTTTTTTATCAGAAAGATTTTTTCAACACATTTATAAACGTAATAGTTTTAATAACTAATATCTAATAACTAACTAAATTTATCTTTGCCATAATGACAGTACATAATATTTTACTAGTTTTTAAGATACTGATAATCAGCTACAATTTAAAGGCTTAACTAGGTTAATTATATTTGGCAAGTCATATGACTTGTATATGTTTGTTTTCTGTACAATGACAATGGAAAAAAATATTGCTTACGGGGGCTAATAGTATTAAAAAAATAAATAATAAACACTTTTATTCTAGCCAAAATAATAGAAATAAGACTCCAGAAGAAAAAAATAATATTGAAAATAAAAACTTGCTCTCTTCAATAATTCATGCTCTTTATTCTTTCGGCTTAGTCCATTTATTCATCAGCAATCGCCACAGTGTAATCAACTACTTACTTATCCAGCATATGTTTTACACAGCAGATGCCCTTCTAGCTGCAACCCAGTACTGCGAAACATTAATATACACTCATTCACATATATACTAAACTACAGCTTAGCTTACCCAATTCGCCTGCACCGCATTCACTCAATTCACCTGTACCACATGTCTTTGGACTGTGGAGCACCAGAGGAAACCCACGCCAACATTGGGAGAACATGCAAACTCCACAAAGAAATGCCAACTGACCCAGCCGGGACTCAAACCAGGGACCTTCTTGCTGTGAGGTGATGAGTCACTGTGTCACCACCTCTTAAACATCATTTGGAAAATAATTAAAAAAGAAAATAAAATTCACAGAAGGGCTAATAATTTTGATGTCAACTGTATAAGTAATAGTACATATATAGCATAGTTCTTTTGAAAAAGGCATCAGATTTCAGACAGAGCCCATGTGTCTCTTGTATGTGATTCATATCCTCAAAGACATGATCTGTACCATCAAAACCCCTTTTGTGATTCGTGCCATAAGCTTTATTTAAAGAACATCAAACAAATACACTGAAAGTGTTTTGAAACACGGACTGACTTATGGTAATGCGTTGGTGCAAAGCTTTGTACATTACATTGCGTGTCAATCCTAAAAACCATGAACATGTCTTGAGATCAACAGACTTTTAAGATGAACACATTTGAGGTTTCAAGGTTTTTTTGTTCCATCATCTGGTTTAGCTTGAAGCACAGCTTCCCTCCTTCCCACCTCCCCCAATTCCATATGATAGTCCCTGTGCTCTTAGGTCTACTAATGACATCACAGCACACATCTTGATGGACGTCAAACATTTTTCACCACAAGCAGGCTCAGATGGCACAGCTAATGGACTCCATATGAAGCATGTATAGAAAAAAAACTTGTTGAGGGGGAAGGGAAACAGAAAGAGCTTTGCTAAGCAGAACCAACCATGAGATTCACAATAAAACTGGTGCAACATGCAACATACAGTATCTTTTCCAGTGTATAATAAGATTAATATGTAGTATTTCAGCCAATATTGTGTGTTTGTTTATGGTACAGTTAGAAGAAATCATAGAAATCTGAAGAAATCAACAGTGTTACCACAAGCAACAGTTTGATGATAATGTAACTCTGATTTCAGTCTTTCACACTGTGTTTCAATAAACCTGTGGTTCAAACTGACAGTGATTAAATAACTGAAGATCACTGAGTCACTGTGCTATTGGTTTTTTAGGCATTCCTACTCAGCCACAGTATCCAACTGTATCTAGCTATGAATCACTGGCACTTTTACACATACAGGGTTTTCATGACTTGGATTTGCATTTTAGTTTGTGAAATTTATTATAAAAATATTAAACTAAACAATTAGTCTTTACAGATGTAAATGGAGTCAGACCTTGAGATTTTCTTGGTTTTATAGCGTTATATAGAGTGTGCTTAGAATTACAAAACTAACAATGAATTTAAAAAAAAATCCAATTGATATACTTTGATGGAATGTTCAAATTAGCCACATCTATCAATAGCAAAGCCTATAAATTTGCCTAAGAGTAGGATGTTAATGAAATGCTAAAAGAGGCCACCAATGTCAAATCATAGAAACAAAAGTTTTAAACATGGTAGCAATGTGTTAAATCCAACCTGATCTCACAAGGAAACTTAACTGTTTTATGTTTTGTCAGTTTAGTGGCTAATTTGTTCGAATACATGCAAATTCAGTCGTACAAAATGAACGACTTTAAAAAGAAGGCATGGCACCCAAGTCCACCCCTAAACCCAACCGTCATTGTGGGATGAGCAAATCATACTAAATTGTACAAATTAGATAATACAAATTCATACGAACTAGCACCAAATCAAAACGTTATGAATTTCTGTGAGATTCACATTCATTTTCTTTTCGGCTTAGTCCCTTTATTAATCAGAGATCACCACAGCAAAATGAACTGCCAACTTATCCAGCACATGTTTTATACAGAGGATGCCCTTTCAGCCACAACCCAACACTGCGAAACACCCATGCACTCTTGCATTCACACACATACACTACAGCCAATTTAGCTTATTCAATTCACCTGTACTGTATGTCTTTGGACTGTGGGGGAAACCGGAGCACCCAGAAGAAACCCACACCAACAAAAGGAGAACATGCAAACTCCACACAGAATTGCTAACTGACTCAACCGGGGCTGAGCTAGAACCAGCGACCTTCTTGCTGTTAGGCGATCGTGCTACCCACTGCACCACCATGACGCCACTACCGTGAGATTGTGTTGATAAAATCATGGTAGCAGAGGTTTAAAACACTCTACCAGTGTTTTTTTATCATGTTTTTATTATGTTCTTTTATATTCACTTTTGTGTTTTAACTTGTTTAGTCAATGATTGTTTTTAGTAATGTTTAATTTGTTTAGCACGTCTGCTAATGCTTATTGTAAGGCGACCTTGGGTGTCTAGAAAGGCGCCATTTACAAATAAAATGAATTATTATTATTATTACCAAAATCCCAAAACTTGATATTGACATGTTCAAAAATGCCAATGTGTTGAAAAAAACGAGCAAAGATCTAAAATTTAATTAATAAGGTAAAACATATCAAAATCATATTAAAACAAGCTAGCGATCTCTAACACATGCCGTCAACATTCTAAGAAATGTTAATGTTTTAAAACAGGCTAACAATGTGCTACAAACATGCCACAAAAATGCTTGCAATAAAATAAAACATGTTGGTAATACTACAGGTGATAATTTTGCAACCACTTAAAGTAGCACAACAGATGGATTAAGGAAACTTCATTTCACAATCTGTCAGAAAATCATATAACAAAACAAAACAAAACATGTTTATATTAGAGGTGTCACAGTTCCCAAAAGTCATGGTATGATGCATACCTCGCATATCATAAAGACATTATTTAATGATATTGCAGCTAAGTGCATTTATAGGTTATGTATTCAATTGAATGCTTGTAACGTATATAGTTTTCAATATGTTTGAAAAGGGAATTCTAATGTTTCACGTGGTGTTTTGAATGGTTCATAACTGTGAATCATTATGCAAAGCAATTGGTTTAATTATCTCGAAACATATCTATCAAAGAACTCAGATGTGGGACAAGAGTTGCGAGGGATTACAGTAGCAAGTTGGTATGACAATAGCAACATGGCAGAACCCTTCCTAAACAATGCACCTCATGTTTTACAGACACAAAGATGCATTTTTGTGTGTGTGTGAATGGCTTCTCACATGTTGCACTACTGTTGTCTTATTTTGCCTTGGCACATCTGGACTGATTCGTCATAGCA
The DNA here is from genome assembly GCF_052040795.2 of Danio rerio. Taxonomy (NCBI): domain Eukaryota; kingdom Metazoa; phylum Chordata; class Actinopteri; order Cypriniformes; family Danionidae; genus Danio; species Danio rerio. Next base: position 27,611,281 of record NC_141032.1, read on the forward strand.
GTGCATGAACCAAACAGCAACCTCTGTACATTGAGGGTTTGGGACAAATATTTATACCATTATATTCATATTTTTAATAGATTGCTTGACCATATCGTCAATTTAATGTTTATATTAAAACTTCTTACTGCTTTGAATTATACAACTTAAAACGTAATGGTCTTGAAAATGAAAGTTTGAATGCTTTGTACATGTAAATAGCTGAGAAAGACCTAAAATGTAGTTTAATCAGCTATTTCATTCGCGTTGAGAAAGGTAAATTACGGAGTTTGTTGGTCATTTCTTCCTCCGCCTTCTTCACCTTATATGGCGTTGAACACGTGCGCTCAGTTTCGCGCTTATACTGCATCATCAGACGTTGTTTACGCGGGCGCGCCAAATTGAAAATGGTTGTAGATTTTACCTGAGTAATGCAATAGATTTTCGTATTTTTCCCCTCTGAAACTTTGTGGAAAAGCTGAACTCCCTCTCATCCCGCATATTATTGTGGTTCAGAGATGAAAACGTCAAATGAAAGTAAGTGGTTTTATCCTTTCTTTATATTCAAACTAGTAAGTTATCACATTTTGTTTTTGTTCAGTTAACAACATCACACCAAGTATTTTCTAGTTAAAATATTAATTTGCTCACTAGACTAATCTTCTGGCTACCAGTTCCATTCTCCCCTAGTGTCTACTTCCGCCTGGATCTTTCCAGAGCTCTGAGGAGAATATAAAAGTCTCTTGTGTTTCTTCCTGCAATCCTTTTACAATTATGCTGTTTAGTCATCCAAAGGCCACAGTTCCCTTGAGTTCATTGGTTTGATTCAAGTATTTGGTTAAACAAATGACATAATCATTGCTCAAGAAACCAATAAAGTCTTTGTAGTAGGAAAACAATTTTGACATATTCATCAAGGCAATTTAGCAAAATCAAAAGGAATTCAGTCAGATTAAAGGAGTAAACTAGATGTCCCACATAGGAGTAGAACTAATATGTTTTAATCGCTCTTTTTTAAAGGCGTACCACAATTGCATCCACAAGTTTCAGAGTCCACAGTTTCAGAGGTATGATTACTGCTCTTACTGTGTTTTCAATAATTGAGTTGTTTGAATGACATGTTCCCATTAGCTAAATATGCGTGGGTGTTTCTATTTGTTTTTTTTTATATACACCGTATCATTTATGTTTAATAACACAGGCCCGAGGCTTGGATGCCATGTACCCCATTCATCATTAGCAACATTTATCAAGCAAGACAGCAGATGGTGGTAAAAATGTGAGTAAAATATTGATGCCATTTTCTTCTCTCAGGTTTAGCAAACATGTTATACTTACAACACAACAATTCCCATAAGATTGTCAGTGTATATTTTGAAAATGTTGTGCATTCTGGATATGCTTCATATTTTTTATAAACCTAAGCAGTGCATTTCTTTATATTATTTATGTGTGTGCAGCAATGTGCTTTATTTTTGCTTGACTCCAGATGCCAATTATTTAGTATTTCTCAGTATATTTATACTGTAAAAAACATCTCAATATCTTAAGGTTTCTCTATTTTGTGATTCACAACTTTTTTCCATATATTTGCAGTTGTGGATTGCATTATGCACTTTGATTTATGTCAATATAGCACTTAAAACTATTAAAATATTAATAAAAGTTACTTTTTCAAACTTTAGAAGGTTAAAAGTTGTTGGAAGTAAGATTTAAGTCCCATAATGAATTCAAAAGCATAAAAAACAGAAAAATGCTAATTCAGGTTGGGATCATGCTAACAACATGCTAATTCAGTTTAGAATAATGCTAATTACATGATAATTTATACTAGAATCATGTTAACCACATGCTAATTAATGTTGGAATCATGTTAACAACATGCTAATTTATGCTAGAAACAGGCTAACAACATGCTAATTCATGTTGGAATCATGCTAACAACATGCTAGTTCATGCTAGAAACATGCTAATTCATGTTGGAATCATGCTATAAACATGCCAATTCATGTTGGAAACATGCTAATAACATGCAAATCCATGTTAGAATAATGCTAATTGCATTCTAATTCATCCTAGGGTCATGCTAACCACAACTAAATTTTTGTTAGAAACAGGCTAAATCATGTTGAAATCATGCTAACAATATGCAAATTCATGCTAGAAACATGCTAGAAACATGCTAATTTATGCTATAAACATGCTATAAACATGCAGATTCATGCTAGAATCATGCTAGTGTCATGCTATTACTGATCACAGACACAGGGATCAACTCTAAATCTTTTTACTTTGATTTGCTTTAGTCTTTAAAGTGGTTACATTGTTGTCTGCAGGAATCTTAAACCTTATTTTAGCCAACTTGATACTTTTTCAAACTAAATAAACTACTTCTCAAGCCACCATAAAGTTTGCCCTAAAATTGTTACATCTAGTAGTTTTAAAATGATGTGCAGTCTAGATATGCTTCAAAAATTTTTGTTTTTTTATAAACCTAAGCACTGCATTTTTTTCATATTATTTATCTGTGTGCAGCAGTGTACTTTCTTTTTTGCTTTAAGCCAGATGGCAATTATTTAGTATTTCTCTGTATTTCTAAACTGTAAAAAATATCTGCTAATTAATGGTTTCTATCTTGTGATTCACAAATGTTTTCTATTTTTTTACAGTTGTGAATTGCATGGCACCTTGATCTCTGTCAACACACCACTTTAAACCATTAAAAATATTAATAAAAGTTGTTGTTTGTAAGATTAAGGTGCCATAATGAATTCAAAAGCATAAAATAAATAAATAAATAATAACATTAATCACAAAATATTGAAAAATGCTAGTTTACGGATGCTTTTACAGTGTATTTTCCCTTTCTAGTAATATGGATGATTGATGTTTTTATAATTAAAAGGAAATGGACTATAGATTTAGCTGTTAGAGAGTTAGTCAATATCTGCAGCTAAACAAATGAACACTAATTAGCATTGTTGACATTTTGTATGGATTGAGATTCTGAGGACTCATTTAAATCTGAAGATCCCAGTACAGAATCAGAATCAGAAATTATTTATTGCCTTGGAAAGCTTGATTGACATGTTCACACGTATAAGGATTACATTTTCATAACAGAGCTTCTACAGTGCAACAGAAGTACAGAGAGAGGACAAAAAACACATAATAAATATTTTTTAAAATTAGTAGTAAAGTAGTGAATGCAAATATACAAATCAACATGTGTATGTACAGATATATTACTATATACAGTGTTATATGTGTAGCTGTTATGTGCAGTATGAAAACACCTGTGTTAATTATTGTGCGAATCATGATAACTTTTATTAGAACTCGTACGCTGACACCTCAGCAGACCTTTATAGCATCCGTCTGCATCCTCACAACAAAAATGAGTGTGACACATCAACTCTCTCATTTTCAGATTATGGCATGAGACTGGTTTCCTCTCCAAAACATGAAAACTCTTTTGTCTCTCCAGGTTCTTAAATATAGTAACTAAAACTTCAGAGGGCTGAGTGTAGAAAGAGAAGGGAAAAATGGAGGTAGGAAGGGAGGGAAGTAACTGAGGTTTGTAAAGTGTACAGCTGGAAAGCACTGCAGCAGAAGCCAAATGAGTTAATTGTATACTGCTCTTGGCGATCTGGTACATTGTAATCACTGCACTGGGAACTCCCCATGCTTCAGCAGAACATTTGTTTCCTCTGGGACAAATATGAGATCTGTTGAGGCTGCTGTGGCATGTGTGTAGCTGGGTTGACCCTGCACTAAAATATGTGCCTCCATCAATCCTATTTTTAATTAGCGGTAGTTGTATAATGTGCCAATGCATATTCCTGTTTCTGATTGGATCCCATCTGTAATCTGAGCCAAAAATAAAACGCTCCATATCAGTCAACACATTTTAAATGAACTTTACTGCTGTCTGTTGCTGCATCTCAAGGATGAAATGTTTTGAGTGCGCTGTTAATTCCATCTTATTTTTAATGTAAAAGTGACTGCAGCTAATTGTAACTTCAATGTGTTGCAGAGCTGATCCTAGACTTCTGAGGGCCCTAAGTAACTCTAAGAGGAGGCCCTGTCAGTGCAAAAATAAAAACCTCAAAATGACTCCAAACCGTTTAATTTGTTTATTCAGAGCAGATTCACTGTCAATAACAACGAGTTGAAACAGTCAGTGAGTGAAGAGCAATGAACGAATATCTTAATTAAACGAATATCATAATTATTTTTTAGGGGTTTTCACCTTTAATGTGATAGGACAGGAAAACATTGGGAGCAGAAAGAGGACCTCGAGCCAGTAATTGAACTTAGGTCGCCGTGAGCACCTTGGTGCCATATGTCCACGCACTTAACCACTAGGCTATTGTTTTATTTTTTAGTTTCACTATAATAATAATCACTCCAGTTTTGTAGTACAAGTAGTCATCTAGTGATTTAATTATACCAGGTGAAGAATCTGAAGAATTTATTTCTTGACAGTCACAGATAAATATCCTTCCATGCTGTAAAATAATGTGGACAGATGTCACAAATATAGCAAGTCTAATGTGTTCAGACTACATGATATCAGCCTGATTTTGTTTTATTACACATAGTGATTAACAAGTAAAAATTTCAACACATTTAACATTGCAATAACAAACAATTGCAAAAAGGGTCTAAAAGTAATATTTATAGGTGTGCCAGACTGAAACAAATATTAACTCACTCCTGAGTCCTGAATGTCATTATGTCACGTAAGACAAGCATCTGAAAAAAAAACCCTCACAGAGTGGAGTTCTTACTGTTAACTAACAGTTGTTGGAATAATATATGTACTAATTTTAGCATTTTATTAGCATTTTACTGAAAATGTAGTTACATTGCATCGCTACTTGTTGCTAGATACTTCCCAGTACTTAGTTTTTTACATAACAATGGGCCAGCTAATCCATCTTCATGCTACAGACCCCAGGTTTGTCATATCTGTGACACATACTGTACCAGCAAGAGCACACAGAAACTTTATAATACACAGCTTTCAAACATGTTGATATTAAGATTATTGGTATTTTGTATTGGTGTTGTAACATTGAATTCGTTTGTGAATCTTTGTCAACAAGCTTCCTGCCCTATTAGGTTTATTCATGGTTCATTCATTCATTCATTCCTTCATTTAGTCATTCATTCATTCATTCATTCATTTTTTTTAATCAGGGGCTGGCACAGCGTAATGAAAAACCAACTCATCCAGCAAATGTTTTACGCAGTGGATGCCCTTCCAGCTGCAACCAATCAAAGCCGCGCCGCGCCGAGGCTTGAACCAGCGACCTTCTTACTGTGAGGCGACATCGCTACCCACTGCGCTACCGTGCCGCCCTCATGGTTTGTCTACAATCGTATTTTCGAAATTTGCTTCTTGCCTTTATTCATGCACGTCGTTAGGCAACAGCAAGAGATGATTTCTCAGAAAGCGTTGTGTAGTCTGGCATGTTTCTTTTCCACAACATGACACAAATTTTGGATTTACAAATACACTGACTTACGTGACAGACAAAACATGTTCAGTCTGAACGTGGTGTTAGTTTGAGTTTGTATGTAATGCCACCTGAGAGTGCTCACACACATGCTTAAGGGTCTGTCTACAGTATACAGCTGTCTCAGTCGCCTCTCGTAACAGTATTCATGCAAACACGGACCCAGTTTTAAAAATAGCTGCAGTCTAATAAAGGCAGATGAACTGGTGGGTCAGGGAGGTGAGGTAAGGTGAAGAGAGGAGCAAAACGGGGGGTGACTACCTCAAGTAAACATAGGCCCGCTTTAAGTATGTTTTCATTGAATTACTAGAGAGAAGAGATGCGATTGAATTTCCTGCTGATCCCAGGCTGGTTCTTCAGGTCCAAGGTTTCGTTTGCAGGCTGTTTACTCTCGATGCACACAGATGGTTTAAGCATCAGTTGATGGAATATACTGACTTGTTTAGCAACTTATGGTTGAAGTGTAGAGTACTACACTCCTATAGATAGCTGTATGAGTTGGCCAACAAGGGGTGCCAGATGCCACATATGCAGTAGAATTTCAGTTGCATATCAAATTATGTTCTTATTTTACACACTGTGTTTTGCCATGGATTGCGTATACTATATGGAACGTGCAATTCATTTGTGGTACTCAAAAGCATTTGGAGTTTTTCTTTTGCTCTTTCCCCTGGCTACCAAACAGTAAGCTGCCCAGAATTTCACACGTTTTGTTGAATAAAATATTGTCTACAGTAGGCCTTCATAGTGCATTGGATATCACTGCATTTACTGCAATGTAAACAAAACTTTTTGTGTTATATAATGGAATATTGCGCAAGTATGAGAAATGGGGATGACAGGTGTTCAGAATCTGTTGCGTGGGCAGAGACTGTGGGAGCCGGATCATGCTTTTTAAAGTTTTAGTGTGACATTTTATGACATTTCTCTTTTATGCTCTTGTTTTTACTGGAAACACTGTTCCTGTTGAAAAAACACTTTACACGATTGTTCAAAAGCTTTTTGTTGGTAAGATTTTTTTTTTAAGGAAAGTAACACATAAAAAAATCCTATTTCGACTAAATGCTGCTCAGAATGTTCTGTTTACTAGAATCAAAACATTTCAAACTTAAATTAAAGTTACTTTAGCAAAATACCATATCACAATGATCTAAAATACTAATAAACAATTTAGCATTATTGCTGATCCAATAAGTGCATCTTTGAAAAGCTTAAGAAAAGAGGCCTCTGTCAAAAACATTAAAATCTTAGCAACCCAAAATTTCATGGTAGCCTACATATACAAGTGCATCTCAGAATGAGAAATTTTGATTCATGACAGCTCAAGAGAGATACTTGGTTCCTCTGAGCTAAAGTTGAGGCAAAGCCGATCTTGCTGGCGAGCTGCTGGACAGCAGATAAATATTTGAAGAGAAATGAAAGAAGGAGGCCTGAGCCAAGTTCAGGGTAAAGTAAGCTTTCCAAATATTTAAGGAGTTCTACAGTGAAAACACTCCTCTCACTTCAAATAAAATGCCAGTAGAGCTCGCGCTAATAAAAGCTCAGGAGGATTATTTATTTTTTGAACAGATAGGTTGGTTTAATGAGAAATAGGGCAATGAATGTGATTGTGTTACTCATTAACTCATAAAATCTGGCTTTTGGGCATGTGCCCAAGGTTAGACAGCAGCCTTCATTATAGTTGACATGGCACCCTCATCCACTAGGGGGTGGTCTCATGTCACAGGACATTCAGGCAAGGAAAACACAAGTTGTTTTTATAACTAGTTGTGCCATAGGGCATTTAAAGAAACTTCTTTTTAGCTTCATGGTCTACATTAGTTGGTTTCCAAACCCTGTATGGACAAGCATTGTTTTGCTTTGTGCCTTCAGAGAGATCAGCTCATTCTGTGCATCAGTGTAAGGGTTTGGCTGTGAAGTCAGCCCGGTGCTGCCTGCTGGAGGAGTGAGGTACAACTGAGCCTCACTGCCCACAGGGGTCTTCTTATCGCCTCAGTAATCACTATAAACTCAACAAAGCAGGCGTCCTGTGGTGGAACGTTCCGGAGTCAAGTGTTATCTGAGAGCATGGTGCTGGATGGCCAGCTGACTCGGACAAACATTGCAGCCAAAGCACGGTCAGAGACTCACCCAAGACAGGAAGAGCTCTGCAGAATAATACTCCCTGCTTCATATGATTATCTTAAGCATCAGTGGCTACATTCCTCTATTTATCTTAGATATCATCAATGTGGTATAATGTTTCTTCTTTTTTCTTTTTTTTAAGCTCAAACTGGAAAAAATGAAACAAATGAGGTAACTCAGCTTTTACGATACTGTGTTCAGTCTTGAAAGACATTTTTATCTAAGGCAACCTGAAGTGTATTCGATATACATATTTTATCAGTATCACTATGTGTTTTCTTTGATAATTGAATCCATATTGCTACCACCTGTTGAGCTACTTGGACTATACTATGTAGCACTGGAAGAAAAACAGTTGAAGCTCTAGTATCTGATTTGTACCGTTGTTATACACTGACTAACTACCAAAAAAAGGTGGTGATAAGAAAGACTGCTAATATTTAGATGGTGTACAGTTTTGGACTTGTGGGGGAAACCGGAGCACCTGTAGGAAACCCACATGATCACGGGGAGAACATGCAAACACCACACAGAAATGCCGGCTGACCAGACTAGGCTAAAACCAGCGACATTCTTGCTGTGAGGTGACAGCGCTACCCACTGCTTCATCACATCGCCTGATTGTGATAATGTGGATGGCAAATAAATAGTTGTTATTGTCATCTTCATACAGCATTCTCGGTGTGAACAGGTCTTTTGTCAAGGTAGTGCAAATACATTCAATTGACAAATATTTCAACAATTTCAGTCTGTACAGTTCAATCAGTAGGTCAGTATTAATTGAATAAACTCATTGGCCTAAGTGTATGTATGTGAGTGTGTGTGTGAATGTGAGAGTGTATGGGTGTTTCCCAGTACTGGTTTGCAGCTGGAAGGGCATCCGCTGTGTAAAACATATGCTGTATAAGTTGGCGGTGGCTGTGGTGACCCCTGATGAATAAAGGAATAAGCCGAAGCGAAAAAAAAAGAATTTATTTTGTATTGAGAACTAAACTGTGCGTAGAGATCTGAAATATCGTACTCAGAACAGTAATAAATAAGGGCTATGTAAATTGTTTGAGCAAAATTGAAGCTATAATAACCATCTTAAAGGGATAGTTCACCCAAAAAAGTTTATTATTTATTCTATTGAATAGGGCTGTGCGATTAATCGAATTGCAATTTGAAACGTTGTGGTTAAATTGCAAGAGGCTGCGATATGTAATTTAATTTTCCCCGCCCAGAGCAAATGTGTGACTGCTGTCTGTGTGTGATAGTCTTACTAGCCAATTGAGTGAGCACACTTTTGTTCTGCCCAATCAGAACTGTGCAATCGAACTATGCAGGATGCCTACAATAATTTTTTTTTAAAAACTTAAAGAAGGCACGAACAATTGGTATGATGGTGTCTGCTATTTTGGAAGCAATAACAGGCAAATTCATATCAACGAAAAACAGCATGTCAGTAATATGGGAATATTTTAATTTTCAAAGTCATAGACATCAAACAAAAACAAGTCATTTTTAAGAGCTGTCGCTGAATCGTTTCCACGGTTTACAGATTATTGGAAAAATAAATAATTAAAAAATATATATATAATGAAAGTCAATGCATTATTTAATAAATCTTACATTGTGTTCAACAGAAGAGCAAGGTAAGTATGAGTAATTGATAGCAGAGTTTTTGATAACAAAATAAACTGATTTTATGACACAAGTAGAAGTGTTATTTGTGTTTGCATTCATTTTATTACTCTAACATGTACTCACACTATCAAGTCCAAGGCAGCAATCCAAAACAGTGCGTCTAAATCTAAAAGTTAGCTTGATGAGTGATACACTGCTGATATGATCTTATCACTGGCACTCCTTACAAACAGGAATGATTGCAGGCGTGTAATAAACATGTCATTTTATCAGCAAAGCATATTGGCATCATTTTCATTTTGAGGCCAGTGATGTTGTTAACAATTTCACATCAAAGCAGGAAATTATGAATTTAGCAATAAACTTTGATTTTGAATCCAACATTTTAGCAGAGATTAATACTTGTTTGCTTCACATGTTATTGTTCATTGAATGCCTTTCGTGCTTAATCATGCATTAGCATTTTACCTGAAAGGCTGCTTCAGACAGCAAATGAGGTCAGATTGAGATTGTCTATTTGTATAGGAGTTCCTTGAGTTTGATATTGATTGAATCTGGTTGTAGTTTGATTCATTTGATAGAGTTTTCTACCTCCAAAAACACACTTGTTTGAAGCCAGACCAGCAGTACTTTTAAAAAGTCCACTACATCTGGAAACAATTAAAGCTTCACACATTTCTGGCTGTACAATAAAAGCCTCTGACAAAACCACTTTCATTATTATATCCATTAAAAGCATTAAATGGTTACTTTTTTATAAAACAGTAAGGTAGAACATTCTTTCTATTCAAACAATGATTATTCATACAATTGTGTACCTAGAAGAGATCTTTTTTATTTTATCACTGCAAGTGTTGCATTGTAGAATTTTACCATTTCTGAGACATAGTTCGTGCCACAAAAAATCAGTCACCACTTTCTTGGGAACAAAAACAAGTCATTTTGACGGATGACTAAGTCATTTTTGATCCGGAAATGGAAGTAAATGGTCATGAAAACTGTTTGGTTACCTCTATTCTTCAAAATATGTAGGTTTTCCACAGAAGAAGCTCCAGCCATACAGGTTTGAAAGGAGTCAAATTTGAATAAGTGTTAACAGAATATATTTTTGCGAACTATCCCTTTAAGGCTTATAGCTGTGGTTTGAGCTCTTCGCCAAAGCTGCATATGTTGAACCCATCTGTTAAATGTTATAGATGCCACTAGAGCTAAAGAGGAAACTGTTTATTGGCTGTAAAATGCTGGTGATAGAAGCTCAGTTGAGAAGTTGACGTGGGATAAAACAGCACCCTCAAATACCTTCCACCTAATGTAGCGTAATGCAGCCTGTCAGTGAAATGGTAGTTTGGCAGTATTTCTCCGATCAAAGCTGACCTGTTTTCCATATCTTGACTCACTGTGAATAGAAAGAGGGCACACAGATAACCTGAGCAGAAATATGTTGAAGAGGTAAAGGGCTTTCCAGGTGATAGCGCTGCCTGTTGCAAACATGATATTTCAGTACCATATTAATTTATTGGCCGATATTAGACTATTTGCATTATGTTTGTATTTATTGTAATCATTTCAAAATCAGTTTTATTTTAAAAGCACTTTACAGAGATTTTTGTAAAGCAGCTTTATTAAAAATAATGTATTAAAAAGGCAAGTAATGATTCATGAAAACTTTAAAATTGAGATAAGCCAAAAGTGTGTTTGGCAACATTTCATTTGAAGTATCTTATTGTAAGGTTTGATCATATTGTAATTTTGGTTTAATGAGTTATTGGGCTCTATTTTAACAATCTAGGGGCAAAATCTGAAGTGCAGAGCACAAAGGCATTTCCATTTAAGAGTCATTTTTGCAATTTTTTTACATTTGCTATTTACATGGCAGATTTTGTAAGTGGAAAATCTGAACGATTCACTAGCGAGAAACAGTTAAACAGATCACCTGCAGTACAAAAATGAGAGAATGAGCCTCCTCCGTTTGGCCTTTACTTTCACTTTCTCTCTTTTGTGGATAAAGAAATGTTCTGTAGGCCTACGCACATCATCCATTTGCCTACAAAATAAATTTTGTTTATTAAGAACAAAGATTTGTTTAAAAACTATTTCTAAATTCAGTTCTAATTTCCAGCAAACTAATAAATAAACAATAATAACGAAGTGTGGTCAAACAACTGTTATATCCAATGCTATGCCCCATATGGTCCAAAACCTGACAGGTGGACAAGTCTAAGCTTGTTTTGTAATAAAACAAATATAAATATGCATTTAATAAATACTACTACTAATAATAATAACATTATATCAAAGCAAATTGTCATGAATAATCTAAAAAAGCCCCCCCCGATGGAGGCAGTGGTTTTTATAGTTATGTAGAAAGTAATATTTTTAAAGTATTTTAATAATTTAGTTTTTTTCATCTGTAAAGATATTTGTGTATTGCTGTACATCCTGTGTGTATTAAGCAATGTGTAAGCTTTTAAGGTGCACAAATAACATGCTTTGCGCTGAACTTTAGACCTGCTTTTAGCCAGTCTATTGAATAGTTTTAGTTCTCTTTTTTGGACCAAACACCCATGAGTCTGCAAAGTGGCGCAAATGGATTTGCTATTTAAACAACGTGGCGAAAAACAAGAAAATTAGGGTTGCGTTGATCTGAATTGTGGAAACAAGTCTTGGGCCTTTTGCACCGGGTGTATGATAAGGCCTATTGTATTAATACTAAATATTCTTTTTGTGTTCATTTTGAAGCATTTATTTAGACAAAATAAAATACACTATTTTTAAAAAACACTATTTTTGCACATTTCATAGTTATCAGTGATAAAATCGTAGTAATTTGCAACTGGTTTTGTTGTTTTATATTTTAACAATTTTAACAAATAGTGTTATTCTATGCTGAGATAAAAATAATAAAATAATTGTGTTAGTTCCTCCCAAATTAACTAACATAAGATACTCCCGAATTAAAACTGAAACTTTTCATTTAGCCTCGTATTCCAAACCCAAATTACATCTTTGGAAAATACAAAAGAACTTATGATTATTTTATGAATGAATGAAAAAAAAGTAGAACAAACAAACAAACTGACAAATCAGCTTGTTTAAAGTCTTCAATTGGGACACGATCACATATAGACATTGATCAGATAACATAAACATAAGCTCAATTATAACTATTTGATTCATGACACTAAACCTCATTGATTCTTGTGGAATTCAAACTTGTTCTCAAGTGATACCCACAAATTACTCTTAGTGGCTCTTAAGCAACCCAGGCCTACATTTCTGTATTTCTGTGAAATATGAAGCCAGAAGTATGTTTTCTCGTAGTTTTTGTTTTGCAAATCCACCAGAGGTCACTATGCATGCTTTTTGATCATCTCAAATTTCTCTTGCATGTCCACTTCACGCTTACATCCACCAGAGGACCCAATATACACTCCAGGCCAGCTTGCTGTCAACTAACTGACTGACAAACTGACCCACCCACTCCCTTCCCTAAACCCAACCGATAGTGTTTTTAAAAACAATCTAGAAAAAGAAAAGCAGTTGCGGATGCACGATTTTACTTGTTTTAGTCTGTCTCTTTCTCTTTATTTTTTGCTTTTGTTTTACCTGCTCACTGGAACCGTTCTTTGACTGACTCAAACCCTGTAATCACAGTCAACTCAGCTCCACATCCAAAGTTCATCAGCGTATGCTGCGAGCTGCTGGACAAACTGGACAAACTGAAAAAAAGAAATCCATACAAAGACATACCGCCCTGTAGTGTTTATTTTAAAGATGGAATGCAGCCATTTGTACCTCTGGGTACATAATTTGCACTCTCCAGAACTGTAGGCAGGGGTGCTTATCTACAATGAGCCTGTGTTGTTCCTAAGCATCAAGCAATCAGGAAAGCTTCTGTGCCCAAATGTAAATGCTACAAACATTGTTTGCAGATCAATGTTCACATTTAAATAAAAGTCTAATATAAATCACTTATCTCTTATTTCTTATCAGATGACTTGGATTAAGCCACTCATTCTGAGTTTTTAATGTATTTGAAGCATTAGAGATTTTGGTGAATAGACTTTAAAAGGCAATATTTCCCGTTTCCATTTGCCCTCCAAAGAGAAACAAATTTCATATAGGTTTGGACAGAACCTCTTGGGATGAGTAAATTTTGACAGAATATTTACTTTGGGGTGAATAAATGCTTGAATTGTTTTACTCTTTGCTTTTTTTTGACATCTCCTCTCACTGACCACTCCAGGACCCCATAGAAACATGAAGGACTTTTCTGGACAGCTCTTCTTAACGCTATATCTCTGCCATCTTTCCACAATTTTGTCAAAAGATGAACGTCATCCCTTTTGGAAGCGTAAAAGAGTTCGGGAGTGGGGGTTGCTGTTCATCTGTGTTTATGGTCTTACACCAGTGCTTTGCTACAGCTAGTTTCCTATGTCCTTTCCAGCGTTGAGGGATGAGTCCTGTGTGGGGAAGTGACCCTGTTTGCCGGCAGCTCTGCTAGTGCTGGTCGCTCAGCAGGCGTTTTTGGTCTGTCCACCTGGAGAGGGCAAGGGGCAGTGGGGAAAGGGTCAATGACACTGCTCTCTGAGCCGTTTCCTGTGTTCTTCCACATCTGCAGCCCACTGGGGTTACATCACTCAGCGTCATCTGCAGCTGTCAGCCCCAGCACACCAGCTTCCCCAATGTGCCCGGATCTGGCTCCTGACCCCCTTCCTGCCTGCCCACACCACTCAGTGGGCCTGTGCCACCATCCCCCCTCCCACCAAACCAGAGATAAACAGCGGCGAGTCAGATTACCCAGAGTCCTCGCTCTTCTGAAGCAGCCCATTCACAGGCCTCTGGATAGCGATAAGAAGATGAATCACAGCACTGTTCTGAGCGCTTTGTGGATGCCGCACCGCTCCATCTAAGAGGCTCTCTTTGTGTGTTGATGCTTCAGCTATGTGTCTATCTGTGTCCATGTGTTTCTGGAGTAAGTATGTGTATGCAGTGGCAGCAGGACTATCTCTTGTGAATTAGAGGAGCAGGTTAAAGACTCTTGAAACTGTAAAGAATGATCTGACTGGTCTGAACAAGAACATTGTGAGCAGGGTTCAATAGGGATGGTCTGCTGGACAGGAGCCAGATGATGGAACTTGCTCTAAAGCATAGAGCTTTCAAACTCGATTCCTGGAGGACTGCAGCTCTGCACAGTTTTGCTCCAACCCTAATCAAACACAGCTGATGAAACTAATCAGGGGCTGCGTCTGAAACCTCATACTTCCATACTATATAGTACGCCAAAATCAGTATGCGAGCTGAGTAGTATGTCCGAATTCCTAGAATTCGAAAATCAGTATGCGAGAAATACCCGGATTACTTACTACTTCCGGCGAAATTCTAGAGTACGCATCCCATGCATGCTGCGCTATCCCATGATGCCCTGCGAGATAATTCATGAATGGGAGTGAAGCGACGCAAATTACGCAGGTAGGTTGCGTGACCATGACAAAATGGCGGATGTAGTACGTCCGAATTCCATTCATACTTTCACAATCATACTGTATATAATGTACTTTTCTAACGGCCGAGTAGTACGTTTAAATTCAAATGCAGTACCTACTGATTAGTAGGTGGTTTCGGACGAAGCCATGGTGTTCAACGGTACTTGTGACCAGGGCTTGACAATAACACCTGCCAACCCGCCAAATGCAGGTAGATTTCAGCTGTGGCAGGTTAGACAGACACTCCCACTAGCCACTTTGGCTGGTTGAAAATAATTTTTATATTGTAGTTTTCTTAAAAGCAAAGTTCGTCAATAAGAATGCCCATTGATGAATAGCACGACTGACTAAAACAACTGACTGTGTTCGTGAGCAGGTGCATACCGAATTAGAGGATGATCCCGAGCATGGTGAGACTCTCACTCACTAACCAGGGCTTTAGTGTTGCAGGCACAGGTGATGTGATGAGTACTAGTGTTTAAATGATTGTGTTTTCTCGATTCCTTGTGCGAAACAACTGTGTCTGGAAGCATAACTGATATGATCGGTTCTCTTTGAAATAGACTAGACAAAAAGCAGTAAAAAGGTTTTGTTGAATAAAAAGTGTATGTATCTTTATTTAGCTTGTTTTGAAAACTGCTGAGCTGAGAAATTTTTTATGAATTTGTTAATTTTTGGTGTGGCCAGAGGAAATTTGGTAAATCGTTAGTGTTAAGACCTGAAAATTCATATGAAACAAGAACTAATTGCAATACGACACTGTGAAACCACATGTATGCATATAAATATATTTTCCTAACAACACAAAAGTGGCTAGTGATGTTAAAAAAACTATTAGCCACACTGAATGGTGATCAAAAAAGTTAATGTCAAGCCCTGCTAGAGACTATTAAGCGGGTGTGAGTTAGAGCTGGTTGGAGCTAAACTATGCAGAGCTGAGTTTGAGACCATTGCTCTAAAGGAAAAGTTCTGTGAAATTGCTAATTGACTTCTAATAGTTCTCCAAGCAATAAGAATGTGTTGAAAATAAAGACGCACAATGTTTCAGGCACTAATATTTGATCAACGTTCAGCATATCAGCTTTAGCGTGAAAAAGGCAGATATAATAAAACAATTCTTGATTAATAAATTATGACTATTATCCATAATTTTTCTTTGGGTAAGACAATTAAATGCTTGGCAAAACAAACCAAAGTCTGTGCAATATATTAAATGATAGAAACAATAAAAGAAAAGACGTGAACAAGAGAGTCAGTAGCATTTAGGATCATATGCCATTGTTTTACAGATAAGGTGTGTTTAGTGGATTTATATACACACATATACACGCAGATAAGACAAAACATTACGACCAATTGCTTAATATGCTGTTGGATTTACTAAAGGCAAACAAAACTTTGGAGGTCATGGTAACACATCATCAAAATATGTGGCAGGGTGCATAAACGTTCCCCAGGGAACACCTTTTGTTTTGAAGGGGTATACCAGGTCTGTTTAGATACAGTAGTAAGCATGTCAAATTTACATGCCAAGACTCAAGGTATCCAAGCATACTTGGTGCATCATTTCCCTGGGTAGGTATGCAGTGATGCACACATACAACTATCCATACAAGAAGTAAAAGATTATGTATCTTTATTTGACAAGGTGCCAAGTGTTTTCACTGCTACAATGTCCAATTCTAGAAAGGGGTCACATGTGACGTGAAATATTAGTTTTGCCTTTGACTACTTTTCATGTTTTGTATACAGATCTTGCACCTAGCTGACCTTCATTTAACTCACCACAGTTAGTGACACACATTTCTTCTGTGTTCCAATGCAAATATCCTAACCAAAATGGTAATTTTACTCAGTACGTATACAATGAAGTGTTGTTTGATTATTTGCATATTTATGTTTTTCTTCGAGTGAGCGCTGTGTTGTATATCTGTGTTACGAGTTCATATATTATGTAAGTGAATGTGACAATTAGAATTAGATACGTTTTTGCATCAGGCATAAGTTGAACAGGGTAAGGATCTGTATTTCGATTTGTAAATCGCTCATCAGCAGAATGAATCAAAAGGTTAAACTAAACTTTGCTGAGGAACATGTTGCATGGACAGAGATCTAACCCAAAGTTTATTATCAGTGATGGTGTTTAGCTTATTGGGGTCTAGTAAAAAAGATTGTTCATCATAAAAATTTGGAAAACTGAAAAGTCAGTGAAACAAACAGCAACAAACTGCAAAGTCAGTGAAAGGTGGGGGTAAAGTGTCATGGTTTGGTGGCTAGATGGTAGAGAGAAGGCAAATGTTTATGACAAACTCTCAGCATCATGCAGTATTTCTTTTCTTGCATTCATCATTTAATCAGCCAGTAATTTTCATGCAGGACAATGAGTATCGTAAACTAGTTTATTGAAGATGAAAACATTGAAACAATGAAATGGCAGCCCAGAGTCCTGACCTAAATCTGATTTAAAATCTCTGGAAAATCTTATAGAAAAAAAACAGTTAGGTAACTTACTCTGTCAACTCTAAAAGAGACTGAAGAAGAGATGTGAGAGACTAGTAATCTCACCTGAGAGACTTGTGATGTCCTGTGAGAGACTGTCCTTTGAAAGTCTAATGTTGTCCTATGAGCAACTAATATCCTGTGAGAAATTAGTAATGTCCTGTGACAGACTAGTGATGTCCTGTAAGAGACTAGTGATGTCCTGTGAGATACTATTAATGTCCTGTGAGAGATTAGTAATGTCCTATGGAAGACTAGTGATCTCCTTTGAGAGAATATTGGTGCCCTGTGGTGAACATGTGCTGAAGTCAAAGTAAGAGCTTGTACAGTTCCTACTAATTTTGAATGATATTAACTTTTTAGATGTAATATTTGTTTGTGTTACAGTCATTGCTTTTCGGTTGCTTTTACAAGGTTTTTATGGGTTGTTTGCCTTGGTTATGTTGTACCTACATCGTAGAGCACCTGGATGCTACATGGATGCCTGGTTGCCTGCATAGTAGAGTACCTGGATGATACAGCTAAGTTTCTATTAAGGTTTGAAAAATTAGCATTACGTTATTGCTAAAAACAAAAGGTTCATAAACTGTTGATCTATCATATTTAGAGAGAGAGAGAGAGAGAGGGAGAGAGAGAGAGAGAGTATTGACTAAAATTACCATTTTGGTTTAGGTATTTGCATAGGGTCAGTTGACTTGACGCGGCAGGACACACAACCATTTGTATACCACTGACTGTGGTGAGTTAAATAAAGGTCAGGCTAGGTGCAGGATCTAGACAGACATCAGGTTTTGCCCTGTCAATCCATCATTAACATGTTTTATGAGCCTCTGTTGGGACCACAGACTTGCGCAGCCATAAAGTACAGCAACCTGCGTGTCACTCTCGAATGTGCACTTGGCAGAGTCTGTGGCCAAGATGTGAATGTGGCCGGATGGAAACTCTATTTACAGATGCTCTGTCAGCCCAGACCAAATTCAAAATGTTGGATTTCCCCTCTTGCACTGGATTGCTATGTTTGTAATCAAGTTACTCATCGACATGGCCGGAGTCATTGGCATTTAGTTATAACATATTCATTCAAGTCATAATGTGGAGTTTGTTACTCTTTTTTTATATATAGTTATTGCTTCAAAACAGTTTAATCATGATTCAATGCTATGAACCTTGACTTAATAATGTTCAGCCTCTTTAAAGGAAATTTACATTTGAAGACTGCTCTTTTGTACTGAAAGGGTGGTGATTATTTGTACCATAATCAGCAGGATTCAGCAGGTAATTATGAGTCATTTGTCATGAAGTGGCAGGATGAGCAGAAAGCTCAATTGTATCTTTCAGTAAATCTCCGTCTTAGCCGAGTTTCCACACCCTGTCACACCTGATTTTGATTCTCATGGGTACGCCAGCCTCAAGTAACCCCACTCACCCATCTTCTATTTAAGCAATATGTAGAGTTGAGCTAATCATTCAACACAACACAGATGGGCCAGATGGGTATGAAAAAAGCATCTGTTTTCAAAATCCCAAGAATATCCATAAGAACAGCTATTGTAGCCATCCAGAGGGTGTGGTGTGTGAACTCAGTACCAACTTTGTCCTAGATTTTCTGCTAAAATTTTCCTAAAATGCTTTGAAATGATCTTAGATGCATTAACACTGTGAATAAAAAAGCTCAATTTATATACATCAAGTAATTTTTATTTTGGTCAAAATTTGATAAGAATTCATATTGATCTTTTAAATGTGTTCGATTGATTTTTCATCTAATATATATATATATATATATATATATATATATATATATATATATATATATATATATATATATATATATATATATATATATAATTTTTTTTTTAACATAGACTTATTCTGAAAACATAGCCCTTTATAAATGAATGCTACGCTGACTGCTTACTTTGGTATGAAAGGCTACCCGATGTTACTAGTTTGTCCGGTAGCTTGCCATGTATGCCGACAGACTTGAGATGTAGAGAGGAGTTTACAACGACGTAGGGTTCGAGTCAACTGTGAATAGCAGTTCCAGATAGTGGGTTAGAATAAAACAAAAAACAAAACATCAAATAAACATGTAAATAACAGGATGAGAATGTGGTAAAGTCTGAAAATGTGGTAAAAAACCAGGCGAGAGCTTTTTTTCCTGGATTGCTTTTTAAGCTGTCGGTTGAGTTTAGGGAAGTGGGTGGGTCAATCAGTGCTTTTGAAAACATTATTGGTTGGGTTTAGGGAAGGAGGAGGGTCAGTCAGTCGGTCATTCAGTCAGTCATTCGACAGCAGCTTCTGGTGGATTTAAGCAAGAACAGCAAATGCGAATGGCACTTGCAAGAGAAATTTGAGACCTCAAAAAGCATAAACAGCGACCACTGGTGCATTCAAGAAAAATGAAAACTGCAAAAAATTTTACCTCCTGGGATGTACTTGGCACTCTCCAGAAATGTATATAGCGGTATGTTTTCATATTGAACTTGGGTTGTATTTTTACTTTGGTCACAATTTGACACGAATTCATATTGATCACACACACACACACACACACACACACACACACACACACACACACACACACACACACACACACACACACACACACACACACACACACAAAAGAATTGGAAAAGTCAACAATAGTTTTGATTTGTTCTCTGTTATATCCTGTTTTGAAATGTATGATTTTTTAAATCCCAAATGCAGAACTTAATTATTACTACAGAAACAACAAACCTGATGGCAGATCAGCATAAAAAAGACAATTTCTCTTTTATGCCCAGGCCCTGTGCCACAGAACTGGCAAAGCCTGCATAGGAAAATAGTTTCCATAAGATGACTCCCATGGGTTTATAAATAAAGCACATACTGAGTGAGTTACTCATAATCTCCTCCATGAAAAATCAATCTGACTTGTTTGGAGAGAAGTTGTGTGGGGGTAATAGAATATTGTAAACCGTGCTAACTTGTACCATCTGTGAAAATCTCTCTCTGAGTTTCGGCTTTTGTAAATCTAGAGCTATTTTGGTGCTAGCCATAGTGATGAAGGACATATGGACAGCTGCAGGGGAGAATGATTCAGATGATGATGGTTTTCCTGTTCAGTTTGAGATGTTATGGTTTGGCATCATTAACGAAAGCATATCTGACTTAATGTTTTAATTGGTTAGACATGCATTAATGCTGAATGCATGTAAACACAAAATATACCACACTGTATTGAGTTAAAACACTGACTTTTCTATTTAATTATTATCTTATATTAGCAACAAAAATAATAATATTTCCATATCCCCATGTCTGCTGTTCAAATTTTATATCACTGTGCAATAGTTTGCGCAATCTGACAAATCTGTCCCATTTAGACGGTTCATTTAAAAATGAACGCTCTTTATTTGCATTTTGCGCTTGATTTGTAATAAAATACTCTTAATAATTTATAGCAAAAGCAAAGAGAGGATTTGTTTCATGGTAAATAGTTAACACTTTGATGGTAGCCTATGCAAATACATGCCAACTTCAAGTCTTTAAAATATTAGAAGACCATCTGCTTAATATTAGTTAACAAGTTAGAGATTAAGGAAGCCAGAATGAAAATCTGCATATACCTAGGCATAGCTGAGAGCTCAGCAAGTGGAAATGACATAGCATGAGTCTCAAACATAATTGTCTAAAGTTCTGGTGAAAAACGGAACAAAACAGACACACAGGAAGCTCACTATGATTGAATTTCCACAATGTTTCGTGATTGCACCAAACATCATTTTTTTCCTCTTATTGTTACATTTATCTAAGCTTGTATTAGAGTTACTGTGCATACGGGACTTTTATTGTTAAAAAGAGTAAGCACTCCTGTGAAGCAGGCAGCCATGCATGACCACGCAACATCTCATCTGCTCACAGTGTGTCAGAATGCAAAATGTAGCATATACGGATTAAAATAACTATAAAACCACACAGAAGAGGCATAATGTCTGTTTAAATGTATGTTTTGTTAGTTTAAAGTGTATATTGTGAAACTAGTTTTTTGAATACGTCGACAGGCACATGTACACTGAATAAGAGCTTTATGCATGTTTATGCATCATGTCAAATACTGTGAGCAAACTAGGATACTCTATTGGCATAGACAGCTCACTTACTTTTTCTAGCTAAAATAAACCTCTACCACTTCAGCTGAAATGATTTTTATTTGTTATACAGTATATGACCCTCCTAATGTAGTCAAAATTAACTATGAGGGCCAGTTCCTATGGTTGAAAATGGACGGGTACAACTTTCTGGAGATTTTGTGCACTTCCCTATGCCTGTAAACATGTTGTATTGATACATTTTATGCCAATTTTAATGGAATATATGTAACTTTAAAGTGTACTCACACTAGGCTATTCAAACTTTGCCCGTATGTATTTAAGCCTCATATCCTTCCTCAAATCGTTTGTCTAATGCACAGATGTCAAACTCCACACAGTTTAGCTTTTATCCCAATTAAACACACCTGATCAATCTAATTGAGTCCTCCAAGCTTGTTTGAAACCTACAGGTAAGCATTCTGAAGTAGGGTTGGAACTAAACTTTGCAGGTCTGCGGCCCTCCAGGAACTGAGTTTGACACCTCTGGTTTAGCGTGAGTGCTCCATGCATGGTTCAGTTGTCAGGTCCTGGCCTGGTTAGAAGAGGTGGGCCAGAACATGGTTTGGTTGTGCCCTGGCATATAGTGTGAGTGCAAAGTGCACTCGAGAGCGAAACTGAAGGGACTTAAACATTTAAGGGACTGTTTCAATTGGATTTATCACTCATTCTTATTTGCATAGGGTCTTGTTTATCAAAGATGCAACCACCCCCAACGCTGCATTTTACCTGCTGACTATAGCAAACTTCCTAATACATGCATCACAATGACTTTTATGAAAATTTATGAGGGGCAAATGCAGTGGATCTCTTCGTCTCTGCATCACAAACGACTTATAATAATACAAAACAATATCAATAACTATACAACAGGCAGGCAGGGGAGTGGGGACAATTGAGCAGGGGCTCGGTTCAAGGCAAACGTGCAAACTAGTGTGAGTACATCCTTAGTTACTGTGTTTAAAATACAACATAAAAGTAACTGAATGCAATTACATTTTAAATGGGTGTTAATTCAATTACATATAGTTATACATTCAATTTAATTGCCAATTAATCTGAACATGAATTTAAAATTGTGAGACTCAATCATGACTTAATTTATGAAGGTTTGCTGATTTGCATTGCTATTGGTCTTAAATTTATACTTTGTTAGCAGACTGTCACTGTGTTTTGATAATATTATTATGTCACTAATTTGTTCTTTTGGTAAATCTGGTGTCTGCAAATGAAGTATATACTCGTATAGACTTCTTATAGATTCTGCAAAATTTCAATAATAGTTACAAAGTAAGGGGGATACCAGTTATTTTTATTCAGTGAATAAAAATAGGTATTTCACATAACAAATGCTTACATATTCTCCACATGACAAAATAATAGCTCAATTTATAACAATTGCACTGTTCAAATATGTACGTAGCCTTGAATCTTAACTGTCTGTCGTATACCTGGATGATCCATGACTGTTTTTATGTTTTGTGAAAGTTGTTTGCGAGTCCCTTGTTTGTCCTGAGCAATAAAGCTGTCCGCTGTTCTTGAGAAAGTCCTTAGTGTCCAGAACATTATCTGGTTTTCTAATTTCATCTGCATTTTTTTTACCTCTTTCCAACAGTGACTGTATGATTCTGAGATCCAGATTCTGAGATCCTTTTTTTTCACTAGGACATCATGTACAATTATAAAAAAAAATATGTGAGAACATTTTTAAAAATATGTTTTTAACACTGGAATTTTTCATTAAAGGAGCTTTTGTGCTACCTTACTAACATTTCAAGCTACTCTAATTAGTACTTTACTACTCTCTATCAATTGGTAGCTCTAAAGTTATGGTCAAAATATTTATAGAGGACAAATAAAGTGTAAATGTAACAAGATATAGTATAACTTTAAATTAAAAATCAAACCAAACTATACAGAAATAATAATAAATCTGAGCTTGCAAATCTACACAGACTCAGGAAATTAGTATCCATATGCAATGCTCCAAAAACAAAAACAAAAACAGCTTTGTATTAGAATGAGAACAGAAGCGAAATACAGAAGCAAAGGCAGACAAAATTTATATGTGCTCACAGATGTATTTTTACATAGAAGGATGTGCAGAAATCCAAGAGCTGGAGAATCTTCTCTCCAGATGTATTCCATCTCAGGAAGATCTCCTCTCCCCTGACCCAACTCCCTCCTCTGTCTCTGATGTCGTAGGCCATACAAACGCCTCCTCTCATAAATATTATTTCAAAATGGGATTTAATAACCTGCCTATGACGCATTCTTCCCTCTTGAGATCCTTCAGTGGACATCAGAGAACACCATTCGGGGATGAAGAATCGAAAATCCGAGACTGAACTCTGAAATATCTTACAATACTAAACTACTCTAAAAATAAAGATTCTTTAGATGGCTCAAATGTTCTAAAAGGGTTCTTTCAAAAACTGTTGCCTAAAACTTTCATAGAACATCCAAAATTGGTTCTTTTGTCATGACTGACTGCATTCAACCTCCATTTGGAACAATTTTAAGACTAACTTACTTTTAATCTAAGCTTACTTATAAAGTAGCTAAACGCTGCAAATGACTTCAAGAGCAAGAATGTACAAACACAATGCTAAATCAGGCACAATAAATAATCTAAAGGTACCCCGAGGTTAGCCATCTGGATTTCCCATTTCATCATCCAGAAAAGTTTCAGCCACCGTTAACGTCGAACCACCAAATATCTAAAGCTTTCTATCTTTCTCAGCTTGCTCTTTTTTTTTCACCGACCTTTGTCTTTCCTTCCAAGAGTTCATTTTTCACACTGTAATGCATTAAACTGACAGGCTTTAAAATAGAGGCAGGCGCAGGGAGGTTTTCAGGCTTGATACTGTGCGCAGGACACCAAGGGGGAAAAAAAAGATGAAGTCCAGACCTCTGAAAAGCCCCACATGTGCAGTCCAGGCAGGGGAGGGTTTGACCCACAGCCTCTCTAATCTCCAGCTGAATTATCCAGAAGAAATATGTTAGAGCTCTGCATGTGTGTGTGTGTGCGCACAGGAAAAGAAGAGGGCAGGTCAGTGGAAATAAGTTATGTAACTGACTCAAGGGACACAGAGGAATAGGAGGTCATAGGAGGGGCCGACAGTGAAGCGGTAGGGAAGGGGGAAGGAAAACTAAACACAGAGCTCCTGTGACACCTAAACATGGTTTTATTCTGCTGCATCAACACATTAGACCTAAACCTCAATCAATGGACCGAATTCACGCTGCTTTTTTCCCCCCTCCGGCTATTGTATACTAAAGCTGTTCGATTTACTAAAGAAAGGTCTATGCCGCCACCAGCGTAGCAAAATGAGCACAATGTTCCTGTTTACAAAGAGCCTCTTAGAAAGCAAATTGATTTCTCACACTCTTTATGGCCGTATGCTTTATCCATGTTCTGGGCAGCCAGGTTTGCATGCTAGCTCCGATCTGTTTTTCCTCTTTATTTCAGGGCCGTATTCATCTGCTTTCGCCAGTGTTCCTCTGTCTTTTAGCGAAAGCAAAAGGCTTTCATAAGAGCCGTGCAGCTGTTTGTCTGCATAAGACTGGACATCAAAAGCGTCTTTGGGAGCTCTTTTCTCTATTAGAGAGTATACAGGGGTTTGGGGCTACATTCCACTAGATCATTGTTCCCAGAATGCACCTTTATCTTCAACTTGGGGGACCCAGCGGAAAGGGGGTTTTAATCACCGTGAAGCCTTTTCAGAGAAATATTGTAAGAGCTTGTGAGCACATGAGAGAGACTGAGTGTGTGTGAGAGAAAGAGAAGAAGAGGGAGAATTGGTTTTCTTCTTTCTTCTTCCATTCAGGTACCATAGTCATCATTCTTACAGCGGTAATAGTAGTAATAGCTGGTAAGACTTGGTGAACTGGATTAGATCTTGCATTTGTTGGGTGCATTAACAAACCTCAAAAGTGACATAATGTACTCTGTTAAACTTTGTTTTTAGCCAGGATAAGGGGAAAATACATCCTTCAGTTTTGTGCATGTGTGATCATGAACAGCTAGATCTGCTGGTCATTTTCAAAGTTAACCCTAAAATGATCATCTTGGACTCCACATCAGTAGGATTAAAGTGGTTTGATTGCAAATGTATTGTAGCTGTCTTCATTAAGCCTGATCATTTTTTACACTTGAATATATGCTGAAAAAGTACTTGGACATCTAACAGCATTTCAAGAAAAATATATGAACAGTAAATTTCACTTTAGCATCTACTTGTTTTTAAGGCACAAAACACTTTTTAGATAAACTCAGTAGACTTATATCACTTTGAAGAATTATAGCCTATAGCTGCGGTCACACTAGAGTTTGAGCTTGCGAAATTCTGTAGTACGGCACTGCGAAAAGGGGTGGGATTAACCAAGATAATAAGACATTTAAAAAAAGCAAGCAATTGGTCCACATTTTGACCCTTGCTTGGTCTCACGCAGTCAAGTGATGTGATTCCGCAGGTCAGAGTTCACCAAGCTTGAACTTTAAACGGCAGGGAACTGTGAAACTTGTCACTCGAACTTGTTTTCCGGTCTGACGCATTCGTGTGCGTATGAATGGAAGTCTATGGGGAGAAAAGTGCAGTGTGATCGCAGCTTTACTCTGCTTAACAAAGATTATTTTTTTTGTGAAGTTTATTTATAAACTAATTTCGAGAGGTTCACGTGCTTATGATTGACCACAGCTGGTCCTGCATTAGATAATGCATCATTCACCAATCGGATGGTTCCTAACTCACTATAAATAATCAGAGTAGGTATGGGACAAAAACCTCTTTCAAGGCTTACCATGGTTTGGAAAATTCAAGGTTTTAAAACCACTAAAATGTTTTGTTATTTGTTATAATATAAAAGGTATTTGTAAGTTTTTTTTAAATGTGTTTTTCATGTGCTGTAAAAAATCTGTGCTTTTAAAACTCACGAAAATAGCAGAAGTCATTGATTTATTTTAATTATTTAGTCTGACATCTTTGCTGTTCCAAAATATTATAAATGTTGCCTAAAACGTAAAATATTGTGTTTAATGGGGGGTAAAGTAGTTGTTTTTTTTTACCCAGACAATTAAATAGAACTTATTGTAGAGCAGTTATCACAATAGCATGAAACTGTGAAATTTATATTCAAGGTTATCATATCGTCAGAAACTTATATCGGCCCATGCCTAAATCAGAGTTTCTTACCTTAGTTATCTTCTACCCCTTCTCCTCCCTCCTTTTCCTTGACAGTGTGGCACGGCGGCCCAGTGTTTAGCACTGTTGCCTAATAGCTAGAATGTCATTGGTTTAAATCCTTACTTGGATTTGAAATCCTTACATTTCTGTGTGGAGTTTACATGTTCTCTGTGTGCTCCCGTGGGTTTCTCCCAGGTTCTCTGGTTTCCATAGTCCGAAGACATGCGGCATAGGTCAACTGAACCAAATTGCCACCATTGATAAGCTCTTAATCAGCAATTCCTAGCCATTAGCCACAAATACGCAGGGGAGTTCGCGAGACTTTCCTGAGCTCAAACATCCCTCTCACCTTAAACGGAAGGGAGCACTGGGCTTGAGGATCTTATGAGCTCAGGGCTCTCTCCCAGGACAGCATGCCAGCATGCTGTTTATTTAGCAGCCACTATTTTCCCCAGGGATTTCTGCAAAAGCGCCCCCTGGCCCTCAGAAGAGATTTACTACAAATCACACGTGCATCCTTAAGAAGATGTAAACGACGTTTGCAGCTTTGTTCAATTGCAGCTTTATTCAATCATGTTTGCGATTGCAGTTTGCCAAGCCCTACCACTGTAGGCAGGATCTGGCAGCACTGTGAGTTTCTTGTTCTGCACATGCAGAACTCTGATACATGTTTAAAAACCAAACCTTATTAAAGCCCAATCCCAATTCTACCCCTTAGCCCTTTCCCTTACCCCTACTCCTCATTTTGCATATACATATGAAGGGGTATGGGTGTCCTAATTCTCTTTAGCTTAAAGGTGAAGGGCTTGAAACTGAGATTTTTCAGGACCACATCTGAAACCAAGAGGTACGAAAATTTCCCAAAATACACCATCTACAAAGGCAAAATGGCTGCACACAGAAGCCAGGAGATGCACAAATTAGTATTTTTTGTAATTTTTACAAATTTTTACAACAAAGTATATGTTTTATTACATTCATAACGGCGTTCGTGTTTTACTGTTATGCCTTTCATATATACTATTTAAAAAAAACTATTATAAATTTTGCTATCTATAATAACTCCTGTATAGCAGTCCCACAGCATATTTTCACATCTGACACACGAATACCCTGTCAGAAAATTCTAGTGGCTGGGAATGATCTTTATACAGTGTCTGACATAATGTTAATGTTGTTTTCGTGTGTTTATATCGTTGAATGTGGCCACAGTGTAAACACAAAGTACAGTTATGAGCTTATTGTCACATTATTTTGTGATTTCTGTGATTTCTTGAAGATAAATGCTAAAAAAATGACGCAACTGGAATAACTACAGTAGTTGCTGTCATCTATCTCATATAAAATTATGC
This sequence comes from Danio rerio, assembly GCF_052040795.2. Classification (NCBI taxonomy): domain Eukaryota; kingdom Metazoa; phylum Chordata; class Actinopteri; order Cypriniformes; family Danionidae; genus Danio; species Danio rerio. Next base: position 27,639,194 of record NC_141032.1, read on the forward strand.
CATATGATGACGTGGGTGTGGGTGTTGTAGTGCTGTCCCGTTCTTAGGGGTAAAATTTGAACCCCTTCCCTTTTACACTCTGTTTCAAGGGAAAGGGGTAGGGGTAAAAAAATAGAATTGCAATTGGGCCTAAGTACTAGTTGTTTAACTGGGTTCTGTACTCACTGCGTAGCCATAGAACTTTTGCAGTTGTCACTACCCGGTTTTTCAGGGGTAATTCTGTTTAAGAATTGAACTGTGTTTACTGAACTGTGTGTACAGAACAGGATTAAGATCTAAAAGTTAAACTGACAACTGAATTTAGCTGCAGGGTATATGTGGCCTGTGGCAGTAATTTTAAAACACATCAATTCATCAAATTAATATATAATTCAAGTCTAGACTTTTAGCTTTATCTCATTTGCATTCATGTACTCAAATATGTTTGCACATTTGAATACATGCTGCTAAGTACATAGACGCGTGTCACCATCCTAATATTTATATAACCTTATATTTACTCCTAAATATTTGCACCAATGTAAATGACATAATATAAAGTACAATGAAAAACAATGAATTATAATTATAATCTTTTTTAATCAATGTTGGCATCGATGAAATGTTAAAATTGTATGGAACTATGTGAACATATATGACTGTTATTCAGATAGCATAACACTTTATTCGACTTCACAAAATAAACATGGACTTGACATTGAAAACAACTGTCACAGATAAACACACACATGCATAATATTTTCATGGTAATTGAGTATACAAGTGTCACACTGAGCCAGTCCTGTTTGACTGGTTTGTGTGTTACTGTTCACAGTCATGAAGCAATTACACAACTGTTTTTCTTTTTTTTTCTTTTTCCCCATCACAGAGCTTACAATATCTCATGTCAACACTGAGAGATTTTTATTTGTGTCTGTTTGTGGGGGGCAAGTCTTAGCTGGCTGGAGCTGTGTGACTGTTAAAAACAGGTGTGGGCATGTCTGTTCCTTTAGGATCAGTGCTGGATCTCTTTCTACATACTACATATCATTCCAATTCCAGCCAATCTCAGCTGTTGCAGGGCTGCTCAGAAGATCAAGCCCCTCGATCTTCAGAGTCCTGTGATTGTTTGTCGCAGGAACGTCACGTAGAGGTTTTGCAAAGCTGTGTTGGAGATAAGGGTAGGGAAGACAAAGTTGTCAGGGGTACAATTGATGGCCCACTTTGTTCTACTTTCCACAGTGAAGTTTTTTCTTCCAGTTTGCTTGTAAACTCCAGTGTTCTCCCTGGTTGAGTTTTACTGGGATTAGTGTTCCCCTCTGGGAGTCTTTCTAAGTCATGTTAAGACAGAAAACATTCTACACTCTAGACTGCACTCCAGAGACACAAATTTTATTCCAGTGATCCATATGCTGCTTTAAAATAAGGTCTTTTAGCCCTTGTTTACACCTGGTGTTAAGATGTGTTTTGCTGATCTGATCACAATGCTAGATTAAAAATATTATAGATGCAAATATGGTCTAAGTGTTTCGAGCTTGTTCACTTTCAACTCTCAGTTCTACAATAATATGTTAGTTTTTTTTCTAATACAATTGGGTACTGTATATTCTATACCGTACATTAGTCAGATATCAAACCCAGGCTCAGTATAAAAAAGCGTGCCACTATATACAATTCTGGAGAGTGTCAAACATATCCCAGGAACTACTTTTCCTTGCAGTTTTTGTTTTTGGGAATTCACCAGAGGCCACTGTGTATGCTTTCTGAGATCTCAAATTTCTCTCCCAAGTGCCATTCATGCCTGATTTTCTCAAATAAATCCACCAGAGGCCTATGTAGACTGACTGACTGACTGAGTGACCGATAACCCCTCCAACACCCCTCTCTAAACCCAACCGATATTGTTTTCAAAAGTACCGATTGACCAGTGCTCACCCACTTTCCTAAACCAAGCCGACAGTGTTTTGAAAAGCAATCCAGAAAAAGAAACCCCCCTGATTTTTACCACGTTTTCAGATTTGACCACTTTCTCACCCTGTTATTTACTGGTTTATTTTATTTTATTTTTTGGCTTTTGTTTTTGGCTTACATGCTTACGTTCTTCTCTGGACTTGAACCCACAAACTGGCAGTGTTGGGTAAGTTACTTTTAAAAAGTAATAATTACCAATTACTGATTACTACTCGAAAATTGTATTCTGATTACATTACTAATTACTTTACTTTGAAGTTACTTTTAAAACATATAAAATATACCCATAAAAATACTAAATAAACTTTCATTTATTTTCTTGTCGCCGCGGATGCCCTTCCAGCTGCAACCTATCTCTGGGAAACATCCACATACACATTCATTCACACACTTATACACTACGGACAATTTAGCCTACCCAATTCACCTGTACCGCATGTCTTTGGACTGTGGGGGAAACCAGAGCACCCGGAGGAAACCCACGCGAAGGCAGGGAGAACATGCAAACTCCACACAGAAATGCCAACTGAGCCGAGGTTCGAACCAGCTACCCAGCGACCTTTTGCTGTGAGGCGACAGCACTACCTACTATGCCACTGCCTCGCCAAATAAACTTTCAGTAACTTAATATTCACTAAAAAACATTTCAATTAGTTGATCACGGCAGCTTGCCATTTTCAAAAGACATAAAGAGTTTTGCTATCACTTGTTCCAAACCTGTTTGTGTGTTTGTTTTTTGACCACAAAAGAAGACATAAACAGGAAACAGGAAAATTGGATACCTCCATACACTCTCAGAAGTAAAGGTAAGAGAGCTGTCACTGGGGTGGTACCTTTTTAAAAGGTACATATTTGTACTTGAAGGGTCCATATTGGTACCTCAAAGGAATATATTAGTTCCTACAAATTTTAGGAGGGACACTTTTGTACTTTTTAGGTACTAATATGTACCCTTGAGGTATTATTATGGACTTTTTAGGTACAAATTTGTACCTTTTGAAAAGATATCCCCCTAGTGACAGCTTGCATACCTTTATTTCTGAGAGTAAAGTATGAAAAAAAAGTGGTGTTCTGTGTTTTGCTGAGATAATTAGTCTACCGAAATGTGTATATTCCATACAAAGTATGAAGCTGATCGGTCAGTTTTTGTCAATTTTTGCGTTTTTCTACTGGTGTGCCTGGAAAATGCGAGCGCACCGCGTGCAATATGTATAAGATGAGATGTGAACTGTCCCAAGCAGCTACACATCTCTTCACATTCAGAAGATACCTTCACTTCCGAACCTGCTCAAAAATCCAATTTAGCCTGTTTAGGCTGAGTTAGGCCACTGTGTTTTTGAGTGCCGGTGATCTCCTTGGTGACGAGTATTGTTGTAGAATACTTTCTGTTCAAGTGCTTGAACAAGTTTCTGGTTGAGTTAAGTGAAGTTTAGTTTTAAACTAATTTCGAGAGGAGCATGTGCTCATGATTTACCCAGCTGGTCCACATTAACTAATTATGATCCTCCAATCGAAGGATCCCAAATCACTATATATATCCTCATTTCCTTTCTACAACTATCTTCGTCTGGAAGAAACCCCCCTCCTCCCCTTCTTCCTCCTTTATCCAGAATGGGCGGCACGGTGGCCCAGTGACTAGCACTGTTGCCTCACAGCAAGAATACCAATGGTGTTGGGTCCTCGCTGAGCCATCCGGTATTTCTGTGTGGAGTTTGCATGTTCTCCCCGTGTCCGCGTGGGTTTCCCCCGGGTTCCCCGGTTTCCTCCCACCATCCAAATGTGCTCTATATTATAGATAAAACAAGCCTAAACCTTTTTTATAATGTCTTACTCTCAGGAAGTTCGCCTTGGCCTCAGCAGCGGGGGAGTTTGAGATAGACCTGAGCTCAATCTCCACTCGCCCTGCAAAAGGGGGGGGGAGCCCTGGGCTCGAGGATCCCTTGAGCTCAGGGCTCTCTCCCGGGACAGCATGCCAAACAAGCTATGTATAAATCATGAGCTAAGTGTGAACTCTTGAAAAGCAGTCGAAAGTTCTTTAGAGACTGGACATAGACTGAATTTCACAGCAATATTACAGGTTTTACACTCAATGAAATCAAAGTAATGTCTGTATTTCCACTTGAAGAAGCAACCACTCTCGACAGCAACCATTTCAGCTTGTGTTCTCCCACAATATAAAAAGTGTATGCTTATTAATTGAAGTTGCAGTAGAAAACGTGATTTAAAAGAAGCATTTTTCTTCTAAAACTATAATTGTAACGTAATGCAATTACATTGACTTTAGTAACTGCAATCAAATTACACAAATTTAAAATGAAATTCGTTACATTAATGCGCTCCTCAAAAATGTAATTAAAATACAGTATCGTGTTATTGTTGAACGTGTTACACCCAACTCTGTAAACTGCTAAAAGCAGGAAAGCCGTCCACAAAGGGGTAAGCTGTCAGCTGCTAGAACGGAAAGGAACAGCATCATACTGCCCCTGTTTAGTTTATTTTAAAGACGATACATACCATATGTACTTGGCTACATAATTCGCGATGTACAGAAATGTATAGGGATACGTTTTCAGAATGAGCTTTTGTTGCAACTATCATCCAGAAGTAATGTGAACAAAGGTCACAGTGTTTTGCTTTCAAACATAAATGTACAATATGTGTGCATAACTCAAGCTCATTATCTGTACATATCAGTCTGACTTCTAGACATTTATTACAACCTTCTAAAAAAATATTTGACTTAGTTTACATTTTTTGCTCTGTGGATGTTATTGGCAGACCCGTTACGTAGCTCATTTGGCTAACTCAAATCAAGTGCTGCATAACAACAGTGCTATGGATCAAATGTTAAACACAAAAAAACATAAAGGGACATTTTGGCATTGCAGGTTTAAAAATCTGATTGTATTTATATAACAAATTACAAGCTCTAATTAGGTAGGTTGCATTATAGAGTCCTGCAAGCTCTTTCAGGGGTTGTAGAAAAGTCTTTGACCATTGTTTTTGTAGTATATACTCAAGTGATCCAACCAAATTTGTTTTCTAGATTGTTTTCTATTGTCGTCTTCTGTGTTAAACCTCACAAGCTTTTTTTGTTACAATAATAGTATCAGAAAAAGTGGTTGAGACAAAGATCAAACTATCAGGTTTAAACAGAAATGCGTCTCCCTCGTCTTCTTTTGATTTGATCAACCAAACTTAATATCAAGTATAAACAAGGCCATATGCCTTGCAAGAAAAGCAAGTCTACAACACTGCAGGATTCCAAACTAACTATTGAATCCAGTGAAATATAATTCCATCTAGTATATGCTGCATTCATGTTCAGTTTTATGTACTTGATGTTGCTCAACATGACACATGTTCTTCACACCTCAAATGAATGTGTCAGTTAATTGACGTTTGTGCCTCACATCTAAACCAATGATCCTTATAGCACCCATATATGACGTTGATGGAGTGTCTGAGGTCACGTAATGTGCACGTTCAGACACGCTGAGATCTTGGGTGAACCTGTTCTACTTTGAGGTTTTACATCTTTATTATTGTGACTTCTTGACACTGCCTGGGAAGAACAAAAATAACGCCTTTTTAGAGAGTTAGGATACTTCAGATTATGCCTGTTCATGCCTGTTAGTTTATTTTGGCACTCCGGTGCGCAAAAAACTTGCATTTGGCTCTAGTTGTGAGCACGCATCATGTTTTAGGAAAATTCCGTCTCGCCAGTTACACTGTGTGTGTGTTTTTGAGCTGGTCCATTGACGGACTTTCATGTTCGCTTGTACATAGCAATGGCATGTCAGCCACACACCTGCTCCAGACCAGAGGACCTCATGGTGGATTTATATCAGGCTGCTTTTGATGCTTTATTGGGCTGCAGACCTGTCCAGATGGGCCTTGTAAAGAGCCCAACAAACCCGCACACCTCCTGCCTGGTCGATCTCCATAAACCACCAAATGAGATTCACAACACAGACAGCAGCAACGAGAGGAAAATAAACCCGACATACAGACCACAAAAGCCTTGACCATCCACCCCCACCCTCAGACTGGACAGCAGGAGATGGGACAGGAGGCAAGAGAAAGCGAGCTGTAAATACCCGCATGTCTGTCTCCATGACAGCCTGTGGGACATTCAAGGACAATCCCATGAGGCTTCATTGCCAAGGCCTGGTGAACATTGGCATTGTGGACCGCTAGTGTGCCCACTCCTGTTTGTGCATTAGAACGAGCAGGGATTTTAATCAAATGAGTTGTTGATGTGAAGTTTGTGTTTTAGAAGGACAGTATCTTACAGTTAGTTATGGGTTAACCTTTTGATTACTTTTTGAAATTTGATTTGATCCTGGTCAAACATAAATTTGCCATGTCATTCCATGTTTCTCCAATTAGTTATTATTATAAATCAAAGTTGATCATTTAATTTGTTATATTTTTAAGTCTTCAGAATTAATGCTACAACAATATTCATTTTCATAAGCATGTATCCAACTGCAGATGTTACTTCCCCATATGTCTACCTCACAATTTGAATATTAGCATATTGTTAATGTTGCCCATATTGTTGTTGTTCTTCCATAGAGACGCTGTGTGTTTTAGTGTGATGAGAACCAGGGCTGAAACTTATATGGTTGAAATATGTGGATGGATGGATGAAATTATTAGTTGTTTGTTTTAAAGTAGTTTGGAGGCTGAAACTTGTGGTTGTTGAGGGGTGTTACATTTTGAGCACATACTTATGTTTAGCCAATTACAACTAACTGTTCTTTGTAGAACTTTCTAGAAACCTTCCCAGAGTCAGAGTATTTCAGAGAGATTTGGACAGAGTTCCTAAAGTAGTAAAGAGTTTAAGAAACATAATGTGTTTTAACTTGCTCTAGTATGTCGAATAAAATAATAACCTAATAAAATAGTATCCTACCAGGCACACAACATCTAAGGTTAGATTTAGGTGTGACGTCAAGTGACCAAAATTTATTGTCTAGCCAGTCTGACAACGTTATTTTGATGTCCAAAAACGACATCAAATAATGTTAATACTTGATTGATTTTAGGTTGTGTTAGAAAGTGACCAAAATCCTACGTTGAGCCAAAATTTTAAACCAACACCATATTGATGTCACATACTGACATTTATTTGTCAGGTATGGCAACCAAAATCCAACATCTGATAGACATCATAGTGGTAACGTCCACACAACATTAAGCTGTAACATCAATAGATGTTGATATTTGGTTGAATTTAGGTTAGACGTTAGACATTGATGTTGGCCTGACATTGGTTTCTGATGTCAAACCGATTTTCATTTCCAAATAAAATGCAAAATCCCATGATGTTGGGATACAATGGCAATTTCACTTTATGGTAATGCCTTGTGCCTGATGGGATAATATTGCTTCTTTAACTTGATTAATTTAAAAATGTGCTATAAAAATGCTCTTCATTGTCATGAGACTTATGCGTGTTACACAATACAACATACACTCTCAGAAGTAAAGGTACAAGAGCTGTCACTGTGGCAGTACCTTATCAAAAGGTACATATCTGTACCCAAATAGTCCACAGTGGTACCTAAAAGGTACAAATTAGAACCCATGTACCTAAAAAGTACCTTTGAAGTACTGTTATAGGCCCTTCAGATACAAGTGTGCCTTTTAAACAGGTACTGCCCCAGTAAAAGCTCCTGTACCTTTATTTCTTAGAGTGTATGTTGTATTGAGCAGTATTGCTTAGTATAAGTAGTATGATTGATTTCAGAATACTTGATAAATAGTAGGTGAGAAGTACTCATTTGACCTACTACTTTCACCAAGATCTTGAAGTGTGCAATTAATGGACACTTTACTTTCTCATGAGGCCACGGGGGCAATTAATGAATAGAGATGAAGTGATACTGGTAATAATGACAACATGGCTAGTGTAGTATCCCATATTCAGACTATATGATTTTTCTTTTGCACCTGGCAGTTATTGGATTTCAGTTATAGTAACTACTCAGCAGGCTCATTTCCCCAAACCCCAAAGGCTCAGGTCCAGCAACTGAAGAATAGAAGATGATGTGATTGAAAATACGTTTGTGATAATAGAGATGGAAAGTAGATGTATAATTTATACACCTGAAGCAGCTAAAGGGTGTAAAAGTACTGTATTCATTCAGTTTACACCACTGTAATTCCTATTGTGTTGGATTAGACCAACTCTGAAGTAGAAGCTATTTTAGTTTCCTAGAAAAATTATTTGTTCCCATTTCCACACCAAAAGTTCTAGGAGCTATAAAAAGGGAAATCACCTATAAAACTACTCAGAGATTATGTGCTTTTCACTAACAGTGTCAGTTACATAACTTCTCCTATCCTCTTGCATTCCTGAACTTGAAAAAAAAAAAATCCAATCTTTATGGAAGTAATTTAACATTTCACTCACTATTTTATACAATAAATTCAGACATTGTGCTGTTTTGTTTTTTTTGCATTTGCTTTATGACAACAAACAAGCTAGTATGGCACCTTTTTTTCCTGAAATGCTGCACATTAAAGCTTTACGTGCCACTATATCCCAGCCAGGAAGAATGGACATGGAGATTCGCGACCCGAGATCTTAATTCCGTCAGGGAGCGCATTCACTGGAAATGTTAATGACAGTTTTGTCATGCAGTTCATTACCGCACCCATGACTCCTCTAGGCCCTCGCTCAGAGAGACAGAAAAGAGAGGGAAGGCCTTTAAGCTTGAAAGAGGCAAGAAAAAAAGAAACCTTTTTGAGAGCAAGCACAAAAGACACAGGGAGATGCTGAATGTGGTGGCTGCCAAGCGCTGGGAATTCATGATTGGGTTTTCTCCCTCCTCATTGGCAGTGGTTCCTGCTTGAAAAGAAGGTCGAGGGGGTAAGTTTGCTTGAAGCGACAGATTGCAGATGTCTGTATTGGAGTCTTTGAAAGTGTGGCCCCCTCCTCTCCTCCACCCCCAGGAGAAAAGCCCCATACAGTACACTGTTCTTTACTCATTCTATCACAAGAGCGCAGGAGGACCAGACACTTTTCTAAAAGAGTTACCCTTGAAAATCCCCAGAGCTGAACACAACATGCGATTTTAGCTCTAGCTTAGTATGCTGACAGCGCCGTGAGCACCATAGACATCGAGAGCGACACGTTCCCCTCAGAATAGCGATGTGGCTTTTTTTGTGGTTTCTTTTTGAATTATTACATTTGGTCCCCCTGATCCTAAATATGTGGTTACGTTCTCGTCTGCTGAGATGCATTTCATTTATTTGTACTTTGCTATAATTTAACATCACATTGAAATTGGCAAGACTTTCCCCTATACACTTTTCTTTTTCTTCCAGTTCTCGAGTGGTCTCAAGTCCATGTTTATGGCACATGTCAAGTGTTGACAGTGTAACCCAGATAGAGGGATGAGAATGCAGATCCCAGCTGACCTTTCCCCTACTTTCCACACACTATGTTGGCATGGCAGATAAAACACTAGAAAGGTGAAAAGGACTAAATCAAGTAGTGTAATCTTAAAATTAACAGATTTATTTTGCACCACTAGTGGCACAAGGGGGAATTGCAAGCATGTTTGTTTGTAATCTATAGAAATAAACAGCACTTAATTTTTTGCAGTTATGTTTGTTGATGATAATGTATATTCTTGATAATTACACACATCTTGTGGGGTAGTGGCTTTTAAAGGATAACTTTGTAACCCATTCCCTAAATGGTGGATTTTGGTACCATAGAATAGCATTATATACTCACCGGCCACTTTATTAGGTACACCTTAGTAATTTTGGTCCAAATAGACATGATAGCATCTTGTACTTGCTACAGATTTGTTAGCTGCACATTCATGATGCGAATCTCCTGTTTCACTACATCCCAAAGGTGCTCTATTGGATTGAGCTCTGGTGACTGTGGAGGCCATTTGAGTACAGTGAACTCATTGTCATGTTCAAGTATCCAGTCTAAGATGATTTGCACTTTAAGACACGGTGTATTATCATGCTGGAAGTAGCCATCAGAAGACGAGTACACTGTGGTCATAAATAGAAATGGTCGGCAACATTACTCGGGTATGCTGTGTTGTTGACACGATGCTCAATTGGTACTAATGAGCCCAAAGTGTGCCAAAAAATCTCCCCCACTTCATTACATCACCACCAGCAGCCTGAACCGTTGATGCAAGGCAGGATGGATCCATGCTTTCATGATGTTGATGCTAAATTCTGACCCTACCATCAAATGTTGCAGCTGAAATTCAGACTCATCAGACCACGCAACATATTTAAAATCTTCTATTGTCCAATTTTGGTGAGCCTTTGTGAATTGTAGCCTTAGTTTCCCATTTGGGTCTTCTTCTGCTGTAGCCCATCTGCCTCAAGGTTGGACATGTTGTGTGTTCAGAGATGCTTTTTTGCATACCTTGATTGTAACAAGGTGTTATTTGAGTTACTGTTACCTATTGATCAGCTGGAACCAGTCTGTCTGAGGCATTTGCGCCCACAGAACCGCCACTCATTGGATATTTTCTCTTTTTTGGACCATTCTTTGTAAACCCTAGAGATTGTTGAGCGTGAAAATCACAGTAGATCAGCTGTTTCTGAAATACTCAGACCAGCCTCTCTGGCAGCAACAACCATGCCACGTTCGAAGTCACTTAAATCGCCTTTCTTCCCCATTCTGATGCTCTGTTTAAACTGCAGCAGATCCTCTTGACCATGTCTACAGGCCTTACTCTATTGAGTTGCTGCCAGGCCGATTAGAAATTTGCATTAACAAGCAGGTGGACAAGTGTACCTAATAAAGTGGCCAGTTGGTGTATTGCCTACTCATAAAGTGCAGTGTAACGTTTTGCGAGTGATAAGGATGATCCAAAGTTGACAAATGACAGCAGTAGTGTTGCTAATTTTTGATTGTTAAGGAATAAACATAAAATGAGAGTGTTTCTTCAATGACAGACACTTCAGTTATGTTTTAGGGTTTGTTTTTTTTCTTTTGTTACAAGTTCAATAAGAAGTTCAAAATTAAAGACATTTTTACTCTTTCTTACTCATTTATTTGTTGCTCTTTAAACACCCTGCATTAATTGTTGTATCCTTAACTTTAGTTTTGCGTGGGTCAACCTGACTTAAAATGAATCACATTTTCTAATTTTTTAGAGTCCACATAACCACAGTTTAGAAAACATATTTTATCAGTCCACTTTTGCTTAAACCTCTTCATGGATGTGTGTCAAATTGGTTGTATAATGGGATGATGTGGTGGAATTCTGCTAATAAACCCATCGGGCAGGTGGCCTGAAGTGGTTCACCACAGTAATCCCATAGCCTCTGAAATTACGCAGGCTAGCTGAGTAATGGCAGCTTCTTGCTTGCAGGAGTCCAGATGGTAAGGCACCTCTAGTAGGGGAACGGTGAGGTTCCACTACATCAATTTAGAGATGCCAAACTGCCCCAGGGGTCATGAAACACAAATATTTTCATCAACCCCCACACAGATTCCCAAGGGGTTTTACACGTCCTTCGAATTCAACAGTTGGGTATGTTAGGGTTAGGGTTTGGTCTGCAGGCCAGGTTCTTTATGTCAGCTTTTCCTAATTAGTGGTTATCTGGTGGACGGCTCTTTCATGCTTCATCAGCATTTTGACCACAAAGATCTTTGCCTGTGTGCCATCATGTGTCCATGTGATCATGAGTATGGTCATTTAGAGGTTGTCTGTGGTTAACCTCTCTTGTTATGTCTCTGATGAGCCGCGGGAGGCAATGGCACAGAGAGCTAGAATATCAGAACAAGTGCGAACAGACACTCAGGGCCTTAGAAGTAAAAATAGAACAAGAAATGTGCACAAGCTGTAGGCTCACAAGGTTATGAAACAACTCCCCAAACACAACAAGTCACCCATAGAGAATGTCTCATTTCCTTTTGTCTAAAAGTGCTTGCTTCTATATGTCTGTCTGTCAGACTGTCTGTCACTAACATTGGTGGATACATTACTTTAAGAAAGTAATTAGTTATAGTTCTATATATTCATTCAAAACTTCAAAAACATTTGTGTTCAACAGATGAAAGAAACTCAAACAGCTTTGGAGCAAGTGAAGGGTGCGTAAATGATGACAGAATGTTCTTTTTGGGTTCCATCCATCCATTTATGTCGAAAAACTTGGATATCCCCAATATTAAATATGTTGTAATATGAAAGAAATTGACATTTTGTATCCTTACTTTCTCTCACAGACAGAATGATGCTATTTGGCTGGATCCTGCCTTAACTCACTGCATGCTGATGATATACGCTCACCGGCCATTTTATTAGGTACATCCTACTAAAATGGGGTTGGACCCCCTTTTGCCTTCAGAACTTCATAATCTTTTGTGGCAAAGATTCAACAAGTTTCTGGAAATATTTCTCAGAAATGTTGGCCAATATTGACATGACAGCATCATCCTGTTACTGCAGATTTGTTGGCTGCACATCCATGATGGGAATCTCCCATTCCACCACGTCCCAAAGGTGCTCTATTGAATTACGATCTGGTGATTGTGGAGGTCATTTGAGTATAGTTGACACCATATTGCGACCCTACCATCTGAATGTCACAGCAGAAATCGAGACTCATCAGACCAGGCAACATTTTTCCAATCTTCTTTTGTCCAATTTGGTAGCCTGTGCAAATTGTAGCCTTAGTTTCCTGTTTTTAGCTGACAGAAGTGGCACTTGGTGTGGTCTTCTGCTGCTGTAGCTCATCCGCCTCAAGGTTTGATGTGTTGCAGGGCTCGAAATTAACCTTTTTGCTTGGTAGCACCGGTGCTCCTAACTTAAAAAATTTAGGCGCATCAGCCAAAATTTAGTCGCACCCACCAATTAAGAGAACCGTTACTACACGTTTTTTGTAAACATATTTATTGTTATTTATATATATATGAAAATATGTCTCAACGAAATCCCGTTATCACAAGAAAATACATTTTTAAAACATAACTGAGTGTGCAAAAAGTACATGGACCGCTTACCGGCCCTGCACGCACTGCTTAACATGAATGAATCTGTAAACAAGAATCTGCAAGTAAAGTAAATATTACGCAAAGTATGAGTAAAAAGTAGCATTTTTAAAAGTACTCAAGAGTAGTGAGTATTACGCTGTGAAAAGCTGATGCGTTTACATATAATTTGTGGATGTGTGTAAACGTAACTTTCTGTAGTGCATCTAGTTATTTATTGCCCAGCAGGCACACAACATCAGAAGACAATCATATAAAGTTAGATTTAGGTTGTAATGTCAGGTGACCAAAATTCAATGTCTAGCCAGCGTCTAAGGACAACGTTAATTTCACGTCTAATAATGACATTAAATGACAGTGATATTTGGTCAATTTTAGGTTCTTAGAAAGTGACCCCAACCCAATGTCGAGCCAACATCTTCAACCAACATCATATTGATGTCAGATACTGACATTTATTCATGAGGTATGGCAACCAAAATCCATCTGATAGACGTCATAGTAGTAACATCCACTCAACATCAAGCTGTAATATTATTAGATGTTGATATTTGGTTGGTTTTAGGTTGTACGTTGGATATTGGCCTGACATTGAGTTCTGACATCAACCTGGTTTTCTTTTCCAAAAAAAATGCAACGTCCCCTTGACGGTAGAGTACAAAGTCAATCTGAAATCATGGTGACGTCTTGTGTCTCCTGGGTGTTTAAGCCCATTTTGGTTATCATACAGTAAACATCTGTTATCTTCTCATCATTGACACGCATCTAAACAGTCTCTGGGTCAATGCGTATAAAGATTTTGGACATCTTCTTGGACACTTTTAATGCCTCCAAACAGTTTGCTGCAATTACAAAGTGCCAATGTCTTAAGATCATTATGATGCGATTACCCTTCTATGTGCGATTTGATTGGACAGGAATCACAGGACTGATAATTTTTATTCTCCATAAACATGAAAAAATAAAATAGTGACTTGCGGTTGAAGGAAAGTACAGCTTTAAAATGTACTCAAGCGAAAGTAGAAGTACACAATTTTAAAACTACTTAGTAAATTACTGTTCCTGACAAAAACTACTCAGTTACAGTAATTAGAGTATTTGTAATCAGTTACTTTACATTACTTTACATTACCTTGATTTCATGTTTTTATCGCATTAAATTATGACTTGCCATTTCAAACATACATCACAAATCAAATCAAAATAAACCAATCAATTTGAATTTAAGCCCCGGTTTTCTGTCACCGGTGTTCTCTTCCTCTGCTGCCATTCTATCAGCTCTATTCAGTCTGGTCATTCTCTTCTGACATCTGGTATAAACTAGGCACTTCTGGCCAAAGATCTGATACTCATTGGATGTTTTCTTTTTAGACTATTTCTATGTAATTTCTGTAGATGGTTGTGTGAAAATACTAGTAGACGCTGAAATACTCATACCAGTCATCTGGCATCAACAAAGCCACTCAAACAGCCCTTATTTTTGCTGTTTTAATGCTCACTTTGATCTTCAAAGATTGTCTTGACAATGTCTACATGCATAAATGCTTCAGGTTGCAACATCAACCAGTACATTACATTACAACAGTAGAACAGGTAATATATCTAACGAAGTGTCTGTTTGTGTATTTGTATAGCCAAAACTCTCCTTCCCTAGCATTTCTTTGTCATTTACTAGTAGTTATGGAAAGTTTTGCAACCATATCACAGCCTAAACTAAAGATAATCACATGCCTTTGATGAAAAACTTTGTTGACATAATATCAGAACTAAATCTGCCTTTGTAGGTATTACCTTACCTGCATGAGATTTGATATTTAAAGTCAAACCCTTTTTGTTTTTCACTCAAAATACAGTGTTTCCTTTTTTGTATCTCCTTTCCCCCCCTCTCTGTCCAGTGTCTTGGTCTGAACCCAAGTGTGATTCCACCCTCTTCCTCCCCCAGTGGATGCATTACAAGAGATGTGAAGAATTTGAGCCTCTCCAAATGCAACTTTGGAAGCAAACAGCAATAAGAAATGAGTTAGAGTTTAATAAACCTGACAGGGAGAAACACAGTGATGCAAATTTTGTCATCAATAGCTTTTCACTTCTGTAAGTCCATACCAAAGATTCATACCAAGTGTTAACCAGGTTTATATGAACCATACACCAGACTGCTTTTCAAATTGACTTAAGTATGGTTCGCTGACATGTACAAAAATTTGAAAAACTATTTTCTTACAAATTAAGCAAATTGAACCAACATAGGCTCATTCTGAAAACGTAGCCCTATATACGTTTCAGGAGATCGTGAATTATGTAGCCAGAAGTATGTATAGCGGCATTTCGTCTTTAAAACGAATGCTATGTGGCGGTATGATGCTGTTTCATTTCGAGCTTACCAGATGATCGCTTGACTCTATATGGACGGCTTCAGTGCTTAATTTGTAAATGGAACTTCTGGAACAAAACCAGGAAATAAAAGTTACCGTGATTGACATCCACCACACAATTTCATTTTTCCCGGAACATGACGTTACTAAGCGGTTAATACAGAAATAATTATCAAATTTCTGATCGATCTTTAATTATTTTGTGCAAAATAACATTATGGGTCAACAATGGGTATAAAACAAACAAACATGTAGCTACAAACATAAATCGTATGAAACATCACTATTCAGTTTACTAACACCACTGACATTCAGTTCACTATAAACCTTATGTGCTAAGTGAAAATGACTCACTCAGTCCAATCTTAAAGAAGAGCCCACAGTTACCTTTTCCGTCATATATTCTGGCTGACTTGAGATCGCTTTGCTTCTGTCTTCCCACTACCCTGATCCATTAGCGCAGTTTCATCTTCTCAAGATCTCTTTAGATCTAGCTCATAATCAGATGTATTTATGGTTTTTTAAAAAAATTATATATACTTGACTGCCTCTGGTATTTTAAAAATACAAATTTTATTTAGGTAGCTATGCCTTTTTTATTTTCGCTGCTAACCAATGTGAGTGATTGTAAATGTAAGAAAGCTGATTGTTCGAAAGTGACAACCTTAATGTGTGTGTGCGCTTACACAATCCACACAGCTGTTTTTCACTCGGACTCATTCTCTCTCTCTCACACATACACATGCAGGTCAAAAGTAAAGTTACCCATCAAAAGTAAATGCTGGATCAGTTAAAATAAATACCGAAATGCAAAGCACGAAAATCTGACATTTCCTGTTACCAATTTGTCCAGTAGCCAAGGGTCAATTGGTGCTTGTGAAAACACCATTGGTTGGGTTTAGGGAAGGAGGAGGGTGGGTCAGTCGATCGGGCAGTCAGTCAGTCATTCAGTCAGTCAACAGCAGCCTCTGGTGGATTTACATGAGAAAAGCAGGCGCGAATGGCACTCATGAGAGAAGTTTGAGATCTCAAAAAGTGTACACAACCGGCCTCTGCTGGATTCGCGAGAACCAAAACTGCAAAACCTTCTTTGATGTATTTGCTGCTCTCCAGAAATGTATATAGCGGTACATTTTCAGAATAAGCCTGGGCTGAATTGAACTCTGTCATATGTGAACTAAAAACTGTAAGTGTAAAAGTTGCAGAGGCATTAATTGGATGATCAGAAAAGGCAGAGCTCTCCAAACAAATGCTCTGGTATTTTTTCCATTACTTCATAAAAAGCTGCAAGCCAAGAATTGTTTGAATTACTAAGACATCCTTACATCATCTGTGATTTGTCTGATAATGATCCGTCATGATCTTTTAAATATACGAAAGGCAGAACATGAACTCAGATGTCTGTACAGTCTGAAGACGTGCCCAATGTTCACAGAATTATAGCCACAATTGAGCTGTTGACCTGCAAAGGTTTACGATTCCATTATCTCATGGTCAACCATTAATCATGGGTTTACAGAGCGGTATAAGGTTACAAGGGTTAAACTACCAGGCATACCTGAAAAAAACATCACTCTCTGTTGCAATGTTTGTCTTTTTAAAATGTTTCAATGTCACAGCTAAGACAGAGTTTGATGGTAATTCATACTAATCTTCGTTCATTTCTAGGGCACTAAATCCCTGTGTGTGTAAAAACTACACTTACGCACAGCTGTTTCACCATTTTATGGTCCTGCAATGACGGCAAAGCAAACGCTTGTCAGTCTAGCCTTAGTGCTTATCAGGTGAGGGAGATATTACGAGATGGGCCTGTAAAAACAAGCGAAGCAGTACAGCAGTAAGAAACAGCCTAGAATTCAGACGAGATTGTAAATGCAATGGCTTCACAATAAAAAGAAGCACGTTTACTTTGGAAACAAAATGTCTGGAGAAAATGAGGTACATTTGAAATATACTGTAATGTACTGTATGTGGAGTTAGACATTATAACTCATGCTGCTCATTGGTTTGGTTGCAAGCCATTGTGGGTTCTGTTATTTAATTCGTTTACCCAATTTTTGGAAAGTATGGCCAACTTAAACTGTTAGGTTACATTTATAAGTAAAATATTTTTTAAAACAACCCCATATTTTTAGTGTACAAATGATATTGTATTCATTTATATAAATTTACCACTAATTTGCCAAAGCAATTAGGTTTTCCTGTGAGATCATGTTTAAATCATTAATAAAGGGCTTGTAAAAAATCTTCCAAGACAGTTTTAATGTGACTTTTATAACAAAAAGAACAATTGGAATCAGATGTTAGAATAAAAATCAATCCTTGCGATACTGAAGTGCCTATACAAACTCTGATTTCTCTTGGATATAAACACTTCCACACAGCCAGCTTATGTAGTGTCAGTTCCTTCCTCTGAGTTATAAAGACTTTGTGGTTTACCCTATAAACACTTCAGTGTGTTTTCATTTCTTTATCATTACATCAGATGTGTGATTTGAGACACATCCAGTTCAGAAAAAGACTCATCAGTGACTATGAAGCTGAATCCAGAATTACTAAGTCAAGACATGAGAGGTGTTAGGCTTTTGCTGTAGGTAACTCTGCGGTTAGATATTGGTATCTTTCCATATCTTCTCCTTCAGGGTGAGGCGCTGTGTGAGCGTGTCCTACTTTCTGTTCAAATGAGTTATGAGCTGTCTGATTAAGTAATACACACTGGAAGCCTTGAGGGTTTTGCTGATGTTTAATCTAAGCATATTATTAAGTGTATAGGTGGTACTATAGGTCGAACAATTCAACTATTTGTTATAAAATAATAGGATGTTACACTCATCTGCAAACAATTTTGTGTTTAATAGACATCTAAACATAGACAGCTTGGCTAAAACAAGGCTTGAGCTGTCAGTGAAAATCTAATAGACGTTTAAGAATAACCCAAAACTAGACTAGTCGTCAAATAGAAAAATTAGACAGAATTTATATGTGTAGTCATTTAATTCTGTTTATTTAATGACTATTAGTTTTGGCCTATTCTTAAACATCTATTAGGTTTTCACTGACAGCCCAAATTTAGCTTTTTTTTTTTAGCCAAGACGACTATGTTTAGATGTCTATTAGACATCTATTAGGTATCTTTTAAAAACACAAAAAATTTTTTAGCTTGATTGAGTTTTGGTTTGATATAATGATACTGATCTCCCTATAAGATGTTAAAATAACAATGCTAATTTTGTTGCATTTGGGCTGGCGGACTTGAGTAGACTCCTGTTATTCAATGCACAGAATGTCTTGAATGTCTGGGTTTGCATCAGTATATGTGTTGTAAATCTGTCATCATGCAAAGCTGCCCTTCAGAAGACTTGAATTTGGATTAAACCTCTTGATTGATTATTTTTACAATGTCGTTATAAAAATGATTTAAGTTTTAGGAGATATCTTTGTGCTTTGAAAATAGTCTGTTTTATGATAAAATACTTTTTTTTTACTATTTTACAGAAAATTATTTGTATTAAGGTACATTTTTAGTAAACAACAGCTATCAAAATTTGAACAACTTAAATGATAAAAGTTATTATAACGAATAAAAATCTCAGAGTTCAAAGAAAGCAATATATGCAGCATTAAAATTGAATTAAACTATTAGAATTTTAGAGAACTATTAGAGACTGACCCATTAGGTATACCCAAAATTAATTAAATCCCATGTTTAGCCAGACATACACCAGAGCCAGCGGTACATTTCAGAAGAAGTGTCCAGTTAATGTCATCTCTGAAATTGCTGAAACTAAATTAAAAATAACCATCTTTATAAATAAATTGCATTTTTGAAGTCTAAACAACTGCATTCTTGCTTTAAAGTAGTTTTTTTGTAGTTTTTTTAACATTTCAAGTGAGTTGTGTCCTGTGACACTCTGTGTGTCACATATTTAAAATGTGAACCAATTCAAGTAGCAATACTGGTAGAACATCTGCTGGAAGGACCTCTCAGCCAGTCAAATTCAAGAACCCACTCTTGATCTTGAACTTGAATGGTTTGATTAATCTAAATTGAGCAGCATAAAAGTGGTTTGTGAGAGCATATAATATTAATGTATATATTATGTGGATCTGAACTTTAACAAAGTAATTATCATTTTCTTTTATTGTAATTGCAGAAACTGCCATGGGATCCTTTCGAATGTAAGTGCATTTAACCATTTTCAGAAATGAAAACATCTATAAATTAATCACAGAGTGTTTTTGCCTAGAAGTGATTTTTATAGGCGAGTCTTATCTATGTGACTTTATCCTTTTATATGCAATCAACTCGGAGTGCAGTAAAAGTGGTTTATCCTGCTCCCTCCTCGAGGAGCAAAGTCCCAGATTGTGAGTCAGACAGGAAATTGTTTATGCGCACTGATATTCGCTCTGAGCTCAATCGTCCTCCAGCCGTCTCATGCCTGTCTGTTGATTTGTGAGAGCCAAGTCACAGTGCGATGACTGTGTGGTGTTAGGTTTCTTTCCAGTCCCTGGAGTATGCGAAAAATGAAGCACACATGCAGCACAAGTCCAGAAGAACATCCAAACAGCCTGAGTTGTGTAAACACGAAACACAGAAAGGATGGAAGAAGTATCTGAATGAAGCCTGAATGTGGACTCAAATAAACATCTGTGGAGCGGTCCAGACTCAGTGTCTTCGGCACTCTCTGATGGTTTTTACCACTGAAGTGTTGCAAAAGGCTGTGGCCAGTGCTGTGGGCTTCAGATGGTGACTGTATCTCATTGTTCAGGAGTTGAGAGTATGTCTGCTCTTTCAGTCACAGTCCGGGCTTTTGCGTGTGTGAATTATCTGTTGACAGATGCCCGGGTGTATACGTGACGATCATTCGATGCAGTGTGGTATTTGCAGACAAATGTCTTCTGAAATTCACATCGTGTGCATCGCTCATGCCTGCAGATGCCTGCAGTTGGTATGTGACTGTCAAGCATGTATATTCACCTTGTCAGTATACCTGCCAAAATAATAATTAGTCACGTCTGCTCCAAAATCCAGTGGGGTCCACTCACTGCATACCGAATACAAAAAAAAAAACACAAACATCACTCTTCACTTGAGGCTAATTATTGATTCTGACACAAGAGAAACACACTTTAAACTTTTTGTGACTGACATTTTTTTCCAAAAGCAAACAAGTTAATAAAATAAAACATAAAATAGTGTTTTATTTATATTCTTTTAGGTTTTATCTATCTAAAAAAATGCAAAAGAGATCCTAACAACATACTAATTCATGCTAAAAACGTTAGCATCATGCTAATTATTGCTATCAACATGTTAGTTCATGATAGGAGTATAATTTATGCTTGCAACTTTTTTATAAAACACTAATCTTTCAATTCTAGTTTGAAAAAATGATAGTAGACATACATTCTTTTTAAAACATACTAGCAACATTTGAAATTATGTTTAAACATCCTAATTTGTGATGGAAACATGCTTACATGCTATAAACATACAATTAACCAACTCATTCACGTGGCATTGTCTCTACTGGTGTAGTTAGTTTTATCTTGATTTATCAATTCTGTTGGTCGCTATTTATGTCTGTCTTTGAGTTTTACAATTGTTTTGGACCCCTGATTTGAAATGCAAATGACAACATTGCAGATATTTAACCAATGAAAAGTATCAAAAAGTTCTTGAAACTAAACCTTATGAAACAAAGATGTATATTTTGCAACAGAGCTTATCAAATATCAAAAATACAGAGTCAAAATACACACAAATGAAGATCAGCTGCAAGGAGATGCATTCACGATCCTTGAATTTAAATGTAATGGACAAACTTAAAGAAAAGAAACTTAATGAAAAGTATTAAAAGTGCTTGCGACTAAACCTTATTTGGATTCTGAAACTGTCAGTAACTGATATGTTGGCAACAGAGCTTATCAAATATTCAACATACAGAGTTAAAATACACAAATAAATGAAGATCGACAGCAAGGAGATGCATTTATAACCACTGAATTAAAAGGATATGAGTAAATTGTGAATATTTAATTAATGTAAAGCGTTAAAAAAATCTTGTGACTAAACCTTAATTGGATTTTTTAACTGATCAGTAACTGATATGTTAGCAACAGAGCTTATCAAATATCCAAAATATATATTATATTATAAATATAATTTAAAATACACACAAATGAAGATCAACTTCAAGGAGATGCATACATTTATGACCCCTGAATTGAAATGTAATGGGCAATATTGTGAATACTGAAACTAATGAACAGTAATAAAAAGTGCTAGTGACTAAGCCTTATAAAACAAACTGTTTTAATGACATATTTTGTAACAGAACTTATCAAATATGCAAAATACAGAGTCAAAATACACACAAATTAAGATTAACTGCAAGGAGAGGCATTTATAACCACCGAATTGAATAGTAATGAGTAAATTGTAAATATTTACCAATGCAAAGTGTTAAAAAGTGCTTGCCTCTAGACCTTATTATTGGATTCAGTAGAGTTTCATAGCTTTGCCCTGCCTCCATTTTGCATCAAGTGCTGCAAGCAATCTTCTTGTTTGCAATAAAAACAATGTTTGAATTAATCTAGATTTTTTTCAAAGTAAAAAATGTAAATGTTGATGTTTTATGAGTTTTAAGAATTGGAGAAAACTGACTTAATGTAGCATTTGTTATCTAGCCATAGCCAATTCTGTCTTTAATAGACTTTGCATAGCACTTAATAACGTAAGATTTAGGCCAAATTTATTCAAGGACAGGAAAACTGAGAGCTCACGTAGCTACATTAAGCTTTAAGACATGCAAGTTGAAGAATATGCTATGTGATGCACCTAATAACGATGAACAAATTGCTTATCTCTCTGTGTTTTTATTTGTCTTCAAACTAGAGACATCCAGGCATCTTTCTTCATCCTACAGCAGGAGGCCTGGTTTAATGATTGCATGTGAACATCCTATTTCCAGTCAGGAGGAACAGAAACACTATTCTCTCTCATCAGCCTAGCGCTCAAGGTCAGTTTCGTGTACGCTTCATACTGACGTCAGTGTAGACTCTAACATAGCAAACTGTATGTTAATGTGTGTGTGCTTGACCTATTTAGCAGCCAGGGTTTCAGGGGGATCAGAAAGGTTGCTTAGTCCTGCTTGAGTCAACATCATAAAACTTGAGCTTGGTGCTGGTGTACGCCATTCAAGATAAGTCCATTTAAACTGACGTATCTGGCTAATGCTAGGCAAATAAGAGCATGGCTTTAAATCATGCTTTAGCTATCAGTAGAACAATATAACGTCATTAGGTATCAAGTCACTTCACATCTAAAGCTAATGGAATCAGTGTGCATCTTGGGGTAAGGTTTTGCTTATTTCTATTTATTTATTCAAATTCAAAACAAAGTGGAAGACACTATTGGGAGATAACATTTCACAACTAAGAATTTGAAGAAAGAAGGCTGTACGTGTACAAAGTCACATTGTCACATAACACACCGCAAACAAACTATTTTCTTAATTTTATTTATTTTAATTTGCTTATTTTCTTATTTTCTGTCTTGTTTCTAGTCCAAATTTTTAGAGATTCTGAAATCATGAAGCATTTTCAAGACAAGAAAGCAAGCAATTTCCTGTTTTCAGAAATAATATGTAAAAAATTAAGTGAGTTTTTCCTTAAAACAATGAAAATATGCCAGTGGGCTAAGCAAAATAATCTTATTTCAAAGCGAAAACTTGATTATTTAGCTTACCCTTTTGGCAGATGGGCTCAAGGCAAAACTAAGTGTGTATGGGTGTATTCAAACTTGATTTTCCCCAAATTCTCCCACCCCAAAATGATTTTCACGCAGCATTTACACTTTCATTTTTAAGTGAAGATACAAAGATTTAAAGATGCAAAACAAAACAAATGGCTTTTATAACATAAACTGTAAAAGACGTATACATCACCCATAGGTTTCTGAAGAACACAAACGAAGCTACAAGTAGGCATGGTCAATCGTCGCCATTTTGTTCGCGTGTCATTACACCAACCTGTTTGAGGATACCAAACAAGGGCAAAGAGGCGGAGCTACTGACACCTGCTAGCATTTTGCTTAGACAGGGTTTTCTTTGAACGCTTAATACTTCATTACCTGTGACTCATTTGTGTTCTGACCACATGTGCTTGGTTGTACACTCTATCAATAAAGTGTTTAGACTTTTAAAATCACTGTTATTATACATTGAGCCACTAAGCATTGTTCTTATGGCATTTTTCTACAGGAGGAAAACGCAAATTACTTTCAAACACTTCAAATATAGACTGTGTTAGTAAATGCAAGGATATTTATGAAATCCAGGCTTACACTGTATGGCAATGCTTCATTTGACTGTTCTATAGCCTTCAGCTAATCAATCTGTCAGATTCTGGAGTGCATTACAGCTCTAAAGAAAAATATAAATGAGAAATACATTATCTTAAATAAAACACATCTATAGAGAGGATATAAGTATATAATTTCACTCACCTGGGAAATGGAGGCCACGTGAATAGTTTGTAAGCACAATAAATAAATAATTTCAAAAAGCAATTGACTGTTTAAAGCCACATAAAACAAAACAAAAATACAATGTATATGCTGAGTTCAGTGGCTAATTAGCTGGATTCAGCTGAGGTGAAGTGAGAGGCCTAGCTGGCACTCAAATGGTTATGCCCTTATTTATGCAGACTTAATATAACCTAATATAAACAAAATGGATAAGATATAAAAAATTACCCCTCTTACAGTTGTCATGAAAGGTAATAGCTATATGAACCAAAATGGTCCTTTGTACCAAGTTATAAACACCCTTTTTTATGCTATAAAGTTGGCCATTTTAACAGTGGGGTCAATAGAAATCTGCTTACGAGCAGGAGTGAGAGTGGGACAGGGTTCCCATGGGTCCTTAAAAAGTATTTAAATGTCTTAAATTAAAATCCGGGAAGTTAAGGTCTTAAATTGTCTTAAATTTTACCGTAAAGTGGCTGTAGGTATTAAATTTTCAGCCAGTGTGCTTAATGACAATAGGGAAGCACAGTGGTCCACAGTAAAACATCTAATAGTTGATTTATTTAGTATGTGTGAAACAGAAGAGAAATGACAGTCTGCGTGATTTATTAGCTTATCATGGTAGGTTGGCTACAGAGTACAGACGCTTACGTTGGTCTGCACCTGCATTCTGTCATTACACGGTTGTTGATGTGAGGTTCAAAATGCAAAGATGGGAAAGTGTAAATTTAACGATGTGGCAATGAACCAATGTGTAAATTCAGCAAAAATACCTTTTCGTTAGGGACCATGGAGCTCAAAGCCGTCGAGTCGCACATGAAAGGAGCAAAGCAGCCGCGGGACGTTGCAGCAGCTAGTCATAGCGGGTCCAGGTTAATCCTTGCATTGTTTGCAGCTCAACCTAACAATAGCCCCTTTCACACATACAGACCTTTCCGGAAAATTGCCGGCAATTTTCCGGAAAGGTTGTATGTGTGAACAGGTCCTTTTTGAAAATACCGGTAAATTCGTTCTGGCTATTTTCCGGAAAGAGAAGTTGTAACATTACCGGCAATTTGCCGGAATGCTGCGCTGTGTGAACGCAGAAGGAAGATTTCCGGAATAAGCGTGTGCACGTCTAGAACGTGCTGACGTAAGACGTCTGCTTTAGCCAATCAGAACAGTCAGACGCATTTACGTCCGCGCGGTTTATGAGAATAAAAGCCTTTGAATATTTTCCCAGACACATTTAGCTGCTAGAAGTTAGTCAGATCACGTTTATATGTTCTTCTTAATGCCAACTGTGTAAATGATCATCGATGAGATGCTTATGATAAGCCGTTGTTTGTTTACCTTCAAGCTTTGCGTGTGCCCATGAAACAGCCTGTGAGCGCCTGCACACACACATATTATGAACATCTCGAAATGCGAAAGTGATCCTGCGAAAGCTGTTCACAATATTGATCATCCACAGAGTTTGTAATTTAGTCAAATGTTTACAAATACAAGCGCAGCCGTTTAAAGCTCATTTGTGGTGAATGATGTCAGAATTTACCGGTATTTTGGAATGGATGTGTGAATGCTCTTTTCCGGAAAAATTCCGTAACGTCCTCGCCTGTGTGAACAGCGCTTTTTTGAATATACCGGTAAAGTCGTTCCGTAAATTTTCCGGATATTTACCGGTATCACTGTGTGAAAGGGGCTATTGTTACTAGTTCAGACTAGAGCTGAAGATCTTTGCTGGGTTCGGACTTTATTTCTATAATTTTAAACGGGGTCGTGCCGGGCTTGGGCTTGCGCAATAAATGAACAGTCATGTGGTGCATTTCGATTAGCGCAAGGAAGTAATGAAATTGTTTGTTACAACATTGAAATCCATCCCTGCAAAGGTGAACCAAATGATGACAGAGATGTCAAAAAGAGCGAATTTTGTCAGCGGTCAGGCCAGCCACCAGTTTAATTCGAACAGTCATTCTAGTCGCTAAAGTATTCTGGCAGTCGCATATATACTGCGTATTACGGTAGAGCACTAAAGGAGCAGTGTCCAGCGAGCTGACAGGGAAGATGACGAGGTCACTCGCTGCATTGAAACCGCAGTCATGGAAAATAAAATGAATGTTCCTGACTGGTAGAAGATGAACAAACAATCCTACCCAAAACATGCTAAATTAGCCAGATCAGTAGTGTATCCCGGCCAGTAGCAGCAGCAGAGAAAGGGTGTTCAGTGCTGCTCAGTGAGCGAAGGACTGCACTAAAGCCATTTACAGTGGATTAAATAATGTTCCCCCACAAAAACACATAGCATAATCTTGATGAGTGAAGAATTTCAAATTATAACTAAATATTAATAAAACCATAAAATCATAGTGTAGTCAGAGTATACAGGCTAATGCTGGCATTATTCTTTTATTATTTAGCTTCACCATTGCCTTATTGTCAGGAGAAGTGGCAAAACAAATCCCACAGAGCCTTTATCTTAATTTCGTTGTTGCCAAATACCCGTCATCATTTATCATTCATTCATTCATTTTCTTGTCGGCTTAGTCCCTTTATTTATCCAGGGTCGCCACAGCGGAATAAACCGCCAACTTATCCAGCAAGTTTTTACGTAGCGGATGCCCTTCCAACCACAATCCATCTCTGGGAAACATCCACACACACATTCACACACACACTCATACACTACGGACAATTTAGCCAACCCAATTCACCTGTACCGCATGTGTTTGGACTGTGGGGGAAACCGGAGCACCCGGAGGAAACCCACACGAACGCAGGGAGAACATGCAAACTCCATACAGAAACGCCAACTGAGCCGAGGCTCGCACCAGCCACAAAGCGACCTTCTTGCTGTGAGGTGACAGCACTACCTACTGCGCCTTATTTTTATTGGTGCGTTGGCCAATTTAAAGGTTAAGTGTATGTACCCAGGCCTATTTAGAGTGTTGAGATGTTAAGATGTTACAGAGGGCTTATTTTATTTTTTTGTTCCAACTTGGCCTGTAGCCTATGTTATGGATAAGTAATGTTAACACATATAAACGACTCATTCATGAAAAAAAGACAAAAGAGCTATGTGCATGTGCACATTTGGATAATGTCGGGCTGTAAACGGGTTCGGGCTTTTAAAAAGCTGTCAATCAAAATGTACTTGTCGGGTTCGGGCTCTATCGGGCCTAGCTTTTATATCCTCATTACAGCTCTAGTTCAGACGCCCTCTCACAGTCAGCTATAACAGTTTCATTTCACCACCAGACACCCAAAAGACAGGTACTGTGGGTTATCCATACTGTGACGAGGCACAATTTATTTAAATCTAACGAGAACATTAAAATGAGTAGCCTATTCCAAAGAAATTATATAGATAGAGAAATTATATGGATAGAGTTCACACTTGCTCAAATGAACTGTAATTACAGACTTGGGTTGATTCTAATCAAACCAAACCTGATAAGTAGGAACCCACCCATTATGTCACAACTGCAAGAAATAGTCTCACTTTTGAGATACTGTATATAGCTTTAATTGTTCTAAATAGTTTTGCATCTACAGAAAAATGCAGCCTCCCTGCTTAGAAATTTGCACATCAGGTAAAAAAGAACTGCGGTCACAAACTAATTAACTAACCAGCTGAATAACCAACACAGTCTCATGGGGGGGACCGGAGCACCCGGAGGAAATTCACACTAATACAAGTAGAACATGCAAACTCTACACAGAAATGCCATCTGACCCAGCCAAGACTTGAAGCAGCAACCTTCTAGTTGTGAGGCGATTATAATACCCACTACGCCACCGTGCTGCCTAACAAACTAACAAAAAGCAAAAATTAAATAAATAAAGTCTTAAGTTTAAAAAAAAACACAAGCTGTGAGAATTCACATTTACATGTAAGTCGCAATTATGAGAAATAGACTCAGTTTGGACATAAAATGATGGTGAAAATTAAATTTGCACTTAAATAAAATAGACATTTTTTAATTGTGTGGACATAATTTACGATAAAAACTATTAATGTAATTTAAAAAAGATAATCTAATAGTCCCTCGTGTAAGATATAGGCCCAGCTTCACAAAAAATACTTTTTACATAATTTTACATTTTTGAATTTTATTTCATTTTATTTTCGAAAAACACATTACTAGTATGCATGTTAATACAAAACAATGGCACTGAAAAATTTGAAGATTTGTTACAGCAAGTAGCATTTTAATTAAGACAATTCAGGGGTTTTAATATATGTTGAGATCTATATTTTGCCTTATAGATGTTCACAAATAATGTAAACTTAAAAAAAAAACTTTATTTATGGAAGAAAACTGATGAAAATCTTAGTTTTGAGATTGAAAGTACTAAATAAATAATCACTTTCAAAAAAGGTGAACAATTTGTGAAAATTTAAGATATAATTCTCTAATATACCTAGAACTGCAACTTTGGGATACAGTCTGTACAAAAACTAAGCAAGTTTAGGGAAACAAAGCAACAACTCCAAATTCACAGTTAACTTTTATATTCTTCCTGAGCTGAAAACAGACTTCCACAGCCAGCAAACATGAATTGTGTAGTGTGAACAGGTTGTGCCATTGTTTTTGTGCTGTAGTATTCTGACTCAAATCCCAGATGGGCCTCTCATTTCCTTTAGTTTAGACCCCTACTGAGTATGCTGCTCTTTAAGTGCTCTTTGAATTCATTGTTTTGCACTATGGGCACTGTGTGACACGGCAGATTCATAGTGCCTGACGGTTTATTTCTGTGTCCCTGATTCTATTATCCCAGTAAATCCATCCACTGTAGAGACTTCCATCCCTTCCTCTTGAGTCCATATGGTGGAGTTTGTCTCGATCCAAGTATCACTTTTGCTCCATTGGAATCCGGCCATTCTGGAGGACATGGGCGTTACTCTGCCATTTTTGGTAACTTTTTTTATTATTATTATTATTTTTTAACTTTATTATTATCATTATTATTATTTTAGAGGGAACAGAGGACAGGTGTGTGTTTATTTATAGATTATAATCTCTGCATATGTGCAGTTATTTGTCTTAAAAAAATATATAAAAATTTTCAATTTACTGTACAATTTCTTCTAGCAAAAAAGAAATTATAAACCATCACAAAAGCTCTAATGGTTTCTGCTACAAATACTGTACCTATAAAAAATATTGCAGACCATCAAATCATAACCATCAAAACCAAAAAAACTGATGGTTTCTAATGTGTTTTAGGATGTATTGGTTTAAGAATGCCAAGAATAAGGTGAAAAATAACCAGTAGGGACCCAGAGGAAAATAACAGTTTCCATTAAAATCAAAACAATTCCCACTACTAAAACAATCAAAACCTTAACAAAATTTGATATAGTTTGTGCTGTTTTTTTATTTTTATTTCTATGTGATATGCATATGCCCATAGCTAGGGGGGTTGGATGGTTCAGAAGACCCACCCCTCAACGACAACCCAGCAATCATTTTTTTTGTTTTTGTTTTTAAAGTATGTCTAAAAGATGTCTAACAGACGTCTAAACAGTCGTCTTGGCTAAAAACAAAAAAAATGAGCAAGGTGTGAACACTAAAATCAGACCATATTGAAATTGATTTGAATACTATTTAGGCTACTGTTGTTATCCATGAATTTTCAAATGTACTTTTTTTTACAAGAGAGGCAAGAAAAAATTGTGAACCTCTAAATTATTATTATTATTATTATTATTATTATTATTATTATTATTATTATTATTATTATTATTATTATTATTATTATTATGTTTTAATAATCTTTTATTCAAATGGACAAATTCTGACTGAGGAAGGTTAGCTGTGTTGGCCAGTTTGTTATTTGCCTAGTAAAATATATTAGTAAGATTACTATGTTGTTTTTTTTTTAAATCATTAACAAATTAACAGATGCAGGTAAAAAATGACATATGTGGGTAGTGAATATTTAGGCTGTTTTGCAGCATGCCCGCCAGCCCCGGTCTTCACTTTTATAATATACCCCAAGAAGTTTAATTTTTTTATTAGATTTTATGCGGATGCACTCCCACTGCAGAATCATCCCAATCAATCTAACATTATAAATTCTTTCCAAATAGAGATATTAAGTCATCTGGTAAAATTGTATTTGTATCACCATATGTATATCGTAAGATAAAAAATATCAAAATGTTAGATTTTTCATTATGGTACAGCCCTATAGTGTATATAATCATGAAAACTTGTATTTGGCTTATTCAGTACTCAAATGTTATACACATTGATAAAATACACTGAAAACATGCAATCAGTTTAGTATACAATCCTCCCCTATTAGTTAAGCATGCATTCTTTCATTTTTAAATGAATTTATTTTTATTTTATTTGCAAAACCATGATAACTATAATTTAATAATGTCTTTTGTGGCAAATTATTTAGCACACACTAAAAATATATGATTGAACTCTTGATGAACATGATTGATGAACTCTCAAAACTGTAAAATCCTAGAATTTACCCCTAAAGGAGGAAACCAAATCAAGGAGGACAAAATTCTTATCAGGCCAGTAAAGTCTCCGTCCACCACACCCGTCACAATTTGTGTTTATGAATGTGATGTGCTGGAGTGTTTCTTATGACTCACTGAACTATATTGTGTTGCTTTCCCCCGGTCGTGCTCAGATAACGCTTAAGACAATACGGCTACTACAGCGGCCGAACTCATGGGGTTATGAGTATAGGACTGTTTGCTGAAGGAAGGAAGTGTTCACTTAGTGCTTTT
Organism: Danio rerio; assembly: GCF_052040795.2. Lineage (NCBI taxonomy): Eukaryota > Metazoa > Chordata > Actinopteri > Cypriniformes > Danionidae > Danio > Danio rerio. Next base: position 27,669,778 of record NC_141032.1, read on the forward strand.
TAGACTTCAGCTCTTGAGGAAGAGGAGGAGGAGGGTGGGACTTCCTTGCCTTGTGCAAAGAGCCACTGAAACTTGCACCAAGCACACATTTCTGACAACAAAACAGGAAAGGCACAGAGCAGTTGGTTTGTTTGTCACAGGTGCTCCGTTACTGAAGATAAGAATGAGCCAAAGTGGAGCCTGTCCTTCAGTGCAACAGGCATATTAGTGGAAAAATAGAGTTTATACAAGAGTAGTGTGTATGTATATACAGCAGTCAATAGGGTTGGGCCGATAAACAATATTATATTGAATTGCGATACAATTTATGTCAATAACAATGATAGGCTTTGGACTTTACTCTATATTTATTTAGGAGCCAATCAGACAGCAGAAATGTGCAACAATGGGGATCTAAAGTGTGTTGATATTAGAGATGTACTGAATTTTTGGCCATCAAAAATCTATCGTCCGAAAATATGTTATGCCATTAAATGAACTCTCTAATTTTTGTGGCTTCGGTCATTGTTGGTGTAATCTTTTAAATCTGGAAGCGTTCACAAGTGATATTGAAATATAGTTATTGTTCAATATGGAAAATAATTATCAAGATTGCATTTTTTGCCATATCGCCCAGCCCTAGCAGTCTATTATATAATCAAAAAAGACACTTTTGGAGTTAAAACAAACTCATTTGAAATGGATCAAAGTTTTTCAAAATTGGGAATGGGTGTTGTTCAATCTTTTAGACAATTTTCATAATCTTTTTTGATGCACTTTAAATGTTGACTACTATTTGTGTGTGTTATTAAATCAGCAACATATATAATATAATAAATATATAATATAATATAATATAATATAATATAATATAATATAATATAATATAATATAATATAATATAATATAATATAATATAATATAATATAATTCATTCTTTCATTTTTATTCATTTTTTAATTTGGGGTCGCCACAGGGGAATGAACCGCCAACTTATCCAGCATGTGTTTTTACGCAGCGGATGCCCTTCCAGCTGCAATCCATCACTGGGAAACATCCATACACTCCCATTCACCACGGACAACTTAGCCCACCCAATTCACCTGTACCACATGTCTTTGGACTTGTGTGGGAAAGCGGAGCATTCGGAGGAAACCCATGCAAACACGTGGAAAACATGCAAACTCCACACAGAAACTGACCCAGCCGAGCCTCGAACCAGCGACCTTCTTGCTTGAGGCAACGGCACTACCTACTGTGGCACTGCGTCACCACTATATTATATTATATTATATTATATTATATTATATTATATTATATTATATTATATTATATTATATTATATTATATTACTTATGTTATATTAATTACATTTTTATGATGCGGTGACGCAGCAGGTAGTGCTGTCGCCTCACTGCAAGAAAGTTGCTGGTTTGAGCCTCAGCTGGGCCAGTTGACGTTTCTGTGTGGAGTTTGTGTATTCTTCCCGCTTTCTCGTGGGTTTCCTCCGGGTGCTCCGGTTTCCCCCATAGTCCAAAGACATGTGGTACAGGTGAGTTGGGTTAGCTAAATTGTCCGTAGTGAATGAGTGTGTATGGATGTTTCCCAGAGATGGGTTGTAGCTGAAAGAGCATCCGCTGCGTTAAACATATGCTGGATAAGTTGGAGGTTCATTCTGTTGTGGCGACCCCAGATTAATATAGGGACTGAGCCGAAAAGAAAAAGAATAAATGAATATTATATTATATTATATTATATTATATTATATTATATTATATTATATTATATTATATTATATTATATTATATTATATTATATTATATTATATTATGTTATATTATATTATATTATATTATATATAAAGAATATGAAAAGTTTTATAAATCCAAGGCTGATCATTTTGGCTTTTTTGGAACGACTGTCAAAGAACAGAACTCTTACTCAAATTTTGATAAAATGTATGTCTGCATGACTGAAAATGGCCTCAAGCTTGCTTCACATAAATCACAAAAGAGCCGCACTGTAGTGGAAAGAATCCAAGAGGAATAAGCTCTGCTCCCAAGAGTCCCTAATCAGCGACCAGAGTGTTTTCCTGCTTTTGTGAGATGTGCTTCATTAATGCCTGACAACCTTTCTTTTACACACTCGCGCACAGAGCATTCATGCACGCACACACTGGATCCACATATGTTCAGATTTACATTCACATATTAGCCAGAGCAATCATTGAGGCGTTTATCAACCTTATCATACATACGCTTGTGAGAGGCCATACATTACAAACCCTCAAAGTTAAACAGCTTTGTCTGAGAACTTCTTGGGATATAAATATTTGCAGAACTCCTTATCTTCCCCAGCAGACCCTTCACACTGATACACGTCTGTGCTTTCCTAATTACATTTCTTGCGTTAAATACTGTGTCAGAAGATTTCATATCTTGGCCAGCAGGAGAGCACACTCAAAAACATAAAACATTTGGTGTAACTTAATATCATCATGACACACACTTCCACATGTTATTTCAACTTTCGAAAGTTTGAAATTAGTTTTCAACCAATGAGATCTAATCCCTTTTATTTGAATTATCTTGGCAACTTATCTCAGTTTACTCTTGCTGAGCCAATCAATCTTAATTAATCAGTTTGGGCAACTAAAATGTTGTGTTAGCTATTATAGTACTGTGAGAAATAAAAAATGAAAATGTACTTATTATTGACAACCTTAAGTGGTTCTAAACCTTTATGAGCTTCTTTATTCTGCCGAAAACATGTAGAAGAGGATATTTTGAAGAAGGCTAAAAATATTAACCATTGACATCTAAAGTACATACTCAAAAATTATGTTGCTGCTTCTTCAAACTACTTATTTAAGTACAGTGCACACTGTAAAACGTGATTAGTTACTTAAAGCGAGTAAACCAATTACCTTAAAAGCAACAAGTTGACTTTACAAAAATAATGTAAGTCAACCCATTGTAACTTGGAACTGTGAAGTTTAATTTTTATAGCTATGCTAATTTTATTAAGTCAACTAATCCCTTTTTACAGTGTCAGACTATTTCAGCACATCTTTTTTCAAATAATTACTGCAATTATTACAATATCACATATTTGGTGCTTGATTAAGTCTAAAAATTCTATTGAATTTAAAAGACACACTGGAGTCTGGAAGAGCAGATTTATATTACTGTATGTCGTTTTGCTAGATGCAGAAAAGCTATAAAAAAACAACTATAATAAAATATAATATAAAATATAATAAATGTTTATTGGAAAAAGTGATTACTTTTATTAAAAATGTGAGTGCAATTTGCATAATAATAAAAATTAAGTGAGCTTAACAGTTTCAAGTTACAATGGGTTGACTTACATTATTTTGTGAAGTCATCTTGTTTCTTTTAAGGCATTCTGGTTTACTCGCTTTAAGTAACTTATCACTTTTTACAGTGCACTATAAAAATGCTGGGTTCCATATGATTCTGTCATATTGCCCCAACATAAATAGATTAGGGTAACTTATTTGTTCTAACTAAACTAAGTAGATTGAACATAAAACATGTCCCAAAAAACCCTAGGAATTGTGTTGGTTCAGCTCATTTTAAGTAAGTAGTTTGAACAAGCAGCAAAAAAAAGAATTCTCCGGTTTCCAGCTTTGTTCGAAGTATCTTGCTTTGGGTTCAACAGAAAAAAAAAGGTCAAACCTGTTTTAAACAAGTGAAGGGAGAGTAAATGATGCAACCCAGGCTCGGTCTGAAAACGTACCCCTATATTTATTTCTGGAGAGCACCAAATACATCCAAGGAGGTACTTTTTTTTTTGCAGTTTTTGTTTTGGCGAAATAACCAGATGTGTATGTGCATGCTTTTTGAGACGTTAAATTTCTCTCACGAATGCCATTCACCCCTGCCCACCAGAGGCCGCTGTTGACTGACTGACTGACTAACTTAACCCAACCTTCCCTAAACCCAACCGATAGTGTTTTCAAAAGCACTGGTTGACTATCACCCACCCACTTACCTACACCCAACCAACAATGTTTTCAAAAGAAATGCAGAAAAAGAAAAGCTCTGACGACAGCCTCATTATTGCCATATTTTCAGATTTTACCAAATCTCACCCTGTTATTTACTTGTTTATTTTATTTTTTGCCTTTTGTTTTTGTCTTAGCTGCTTTCTGGAATAGTTCTTTGCAGGACTCGAACCCTGTCGTCACATTCAACTTTTCTCTGTGTCTCAAATCCTCCAGTATATGCGGCAAGCCACTGGACAAACTGGTTAATGTGGAAAAGCCATACCTACAGAGGTAGGCAGTTAGCTGGTAAGCGCAAAAAAGGAGCGACATCATTTCACAACATAATGTTCCTTTACGTACTTCTGGCTACATAATTCACGATCTCCAGAAATGTACATAGGAATGAACCTATGTTGCAATGATGACAGAAAATTCAGTTTTGGGTGAACTATCTTTTAACAACATTATTTATTGTTTTTAACATACAAAAATATCAAAATTTTAACTGTAACACTCTTCTAAATCTCAAAAATAAGTGAGGATTAAACTCTTACAATACTATCAACATTTTATCCTCTTAATGCCTGCTGGAAACTACACATCCATTACCTAACCTACGGTATGGCACAGCACAGCTCAGCTTGCTTCAGTTCGGTTTGGCTCAACTCAGTTCACATTTCCACTGCAATTTAGTATCAATTTAGTGGGATTATCACTATATTTGTACTCAACCATATTGCCATAACATTATCCTTTTCACTGGCTATGAACGTGAGGAACTCCTAGACATCTTTTGCTGACCACAATGCTGCATTCTGAGGTGTGTTTTTCTTTTGGTTGTATTAAAACAGTTAGTCATATGAACCAACAATACATTCAAATCTGAAGAGGCTAATATTGATGAATCTTAGAGCAATCTGGGATCAGCAGTGTGTATACATTATGTTTTAGTAATGGTGCGGCTCACGTGGAACCAGGTGTAATTAAAAAAGTACCAGGTACTAGATATAAAAAGCAGTGGAAAATCCTCCAAACATGCTATAGAATGCTGTGGGAAAGTGTCTTTAGTTACACCAACAAACCCGATTCATGACATCCGAACACAAAATAATCAGATTAATTTTTTACTCCTTGAAAATGGTTGAACATAATACTAATATGATTTTTAAAAAAAAATTAAGAATTGCAATGTCAGCTCATTCTAATAAAGTAATTTGAGCAAGCAGTGGTAATCTTTCTTCTTCTTCTTCTTCTTTTTTTTATGTAACATTGTAAATTCCAGTAAGGCCTCTTTTGAGAAACTGTGCATTGTTGCACTCCTGACTGGGAGGGTCTATAAACTCACACAGATCGCTGTACGGGGCCACCGCTCCCCCCTCATACTTCACTTTCTGCCATTCACACAAAGCAGGCCTCTATTGAATATTCTACCAGCAGAGGAGACCAAACTCCAGCACATTGTAGTAGAAGAAAAGCAGGAGGGCAGGAAAGCAGACCAGAATAGAGAGTAGAAAATAATTTACAGGATGTTGCATGAATAAGCCCTGTCCTAAGGTTTAAAATTAAATCTTTGAAATTATCTTCATAATACAAAGGTATTTTAACTTATTTTTTTATTTCAAATGTAAAAGTATTTTAACTTAATGTTTTAATTTTAATTTAGTCTGTTCATTGAGTGTGTTCAGCCAAAATTTTATGCAACAAACTAGTCATAAAAATATTGAATGACAAATTCATATGAATTAAGTTAGTTGTTCAATATAAGCCTAAGTAAACACTGCTACTTTATATGACAATCCGGTTTATTTTTTTATCATATTTAAACAGATCAGTGAACACTAACAGAAGCTCTAACATTTGTTTTTTATGCAATTTCTTATTATTTGCTTTTTGTTGAAAATATAGCTACACTAGGTACATAAGAGTATTATAGAAGATTTGTTTATGGTTCCCTGAAGAAGCTTTTTGTGATCAAGCCACCGTTTATATAATGCAGAAAACCAAATTATTTTAAATCAGAATTTAGTTCTCATTTAATTTACACCGCTACAATGCTGGTTTAGTGTCAGTATTTATGTGCAATACACTCATTTATATTGAATGTATCATTTGTTTTATGTCTTAAAGGGCTAGTTCATTCAGAAACTTTAAAAGTTCATTCACTTACAGGGGGTATTAAACGTTTACATTATTTCCCGTTAAACACAAAACTGGAATCTGAAAGCCATCAATATAATAACTACAGATTTTCAACACTTTTAAAGAATATTTTTTGTATGCTGCACACACAATTTTGTTTTTGAATAATTTGACCAATAATGTTGTCTGTTTGATTTCATTTTTGGATGTTTTAAAGTATTAAAGTTTAGGATGTACAGACATTTAATGGAGTAAAATAAATCTTCCAGTATCACATTTGACATGTCATCATTTCATTACAGAAGATGAATATATTGATCTTGGAACAACAATTCATATTTGCTACAACAACTTGCTAAATAAAACCCCCTGAGAACATCCAGATCTTGTTCAAAAATGCCTTTATTAGAAGTTCTATGGAAAATATTAAAATAATAATAATTAAAAAAAACAACATACAGTACAAATTTACTCTGCACACTTTGCATACACACTCCAACTCCAGCTGACGTTGACTCGTTACATTCAGTGTTGCTTTACTTCATCTAAAAAGTAATAGTTATTAACCAGCTACAAACTTAATATCCCTGGTCAGCTCAGCAAGTCTAGAGAAGCACAAAGTCAGAGCATCTTTCATTAGGAATGGTGCGATTGAACGATCTAAAAAGTAGAAAAATAAACAAGGAAATAGCATCTCAGTCACCATAAAAAAGGCATCTTGATCTATGAGCTACATTCAATTCAACTGGCTTTAGATATACACCAAAGCAACTGCTGTGTTAGGTTAAACTATGCGGGATCCTCGACCCCGGCAGGCACATATTAGCTAGTTATTAACCTCTAGATAGGAGAGAGTGCTACATTCTCTGGCACTAGACTGCAATCGTCACGCAACTGTGTGCAAATGGATACTTTCTCTCGCTTTTTTGGTTGTTATCGTTGCTAAAAAACAAAAACCGAACGAAAAGTCATACTTTAAGGTGTGAAGTGAGTTAGTTATTCATGGCCAAAAAGACCTCATTAGACAGGCTACATTCTAGAAATGCCCATAGATCCTCCCTCCAGCACAAGAAATCACAGCGTGACCTCAACAGACGCTACCACTTTTTAATATATTTATATATAATATACACACAGTAAACAAAATTGAAATAAATAGCATACAATCTTAAATTATTTACCTATTTACAGTAAAACAAACGAGTTAACAAAAATATATTATTGTGAGACAAACCCAACGGTTTTCCAGGTTAATATTGGCGATCACAATTTTTAACAGGAATATAAGTGTATTGCTTTTTTTTAGATTCGATAAATACCATATGGACTCAATTTATCCTTGAAGGCTATACTTTTTCACATGACAATAAATAAGTTAAATAGATTTCAAAGCATGATGCAAAATGCAATGATACCACACAGTTTTAAAAAGAAATCGAAAATCTGCAATGACATTCCATGACCAACTTATGAGTCCCAGTTCTTGTGCTCTCACACTACTTCCAAACTTGTGGAATGTTTTCCCAAGATTTACTTCTACGTATGCCTTTTTTTTTTTGCTCCTAGACTGTTGAAGCAATCATCTTGGTTAAAGGAAAAAAAAGAGAAAAGAAGAAATACAATATAATCAAATCTCAATCATGAGATGAACACCAACGGCTGAGACTGATATTTGACCTGAAACTCATGTTGGCACTACTTGGATAAAAGGCTATAATAAGAATAGCAAGTCAATCGTCTGAAATCGACAGCCTGCTGAAGATTGGCAGACGTCTATTTGCGTCCATGCTGGGCGACTCCGAGCCGCTGATTGTGCCAGAGGAACAGCAGGAGCCGCTTAGATACCCTTCAGGATCTGAGAGGGAATCTGGCGGGCTTGGTGGAGAATCGAACACTGGAGACTCTGAGAGTGGATACATGGAGGGCAAGTGGCTCATTTTGAAAGGTGGTGAAGGCGGGCAGCCGTTGGTCTGGATGTTACTGTACAAGCTGCTGCTTTGGGTATGAGGGATGATTGGGGCAAGAAAAGCCTTAAGATCCTGATCGGGGAACGTGAAGGCGTTCAGGCAGGGTGAGGTGGGAGTGAGCGAGCAGTTGGGCGGTGGGGGCGTTCGTGATGTTGGGTTGTCAATCAGAGCCGTGTCACTGCTGCGGGAGCTGGAGAAACCGGAAAAGCTAAGGCTGTGGTGCAGCTTTGGTCTTTCCCTTGGTCTCAGGAATGGGTTCGAAGACTCCTTCTCTCCAAGGATGCCGAGCTCCTGGCTGAGCCTCGCTTGAGTGTTATTTGTAGCAGCTCTGCGTTCATCAGCGTTGTGAATGAAGTGGCAGCGTGGGCCGTACGGGCAAAAACCAATAGTGTGGAATGTGCGACATGGCTCGGTCTTGTACTTAGGGTGACGGGACAGATTTCTCAGTTCGTGATAGCCATGAGCAAACTGACACTTTTCTCCATACTTGCAGGAGCCGTTTTCCTCAAAAGGCCTGCAGAGTTCGGTTTTGTAGCGGGTGGAGTTGATCTGAGAGCCGGGCTTTTGCTGAAGCATTTCCTGAAGCTGTTGACTGCGTTCTCCCGCGTCACTGAACGCGCGGTCTCGGTACTTGTTTTCTTTATTCATGAAGGCAGGTGTGGAGCTCTCAAACCCGATCTGGAGCCTGTTGCTCATGTTGAAGTCCATGTGGTTTGTCGAGTTACTCCTGAAATAACCAAACGACCTGTTGCTGTTGGTGTTGGAAGCAGCAAGCGGGACCCCAACATTCCTCTTTTCCAGCATATTGTGGAGATAGATTGCATTCGAATTCGGGACTTTTTCCTGAAGCAAACACAAATTGTGGGTATTAGTATCGGTTTACCCAACTAAAAAGTAAAAAACATATACATATTTTTTTTTGTATGCCATATTAGCAGAATTGAATATATACATGGCAACAGAAAGTAAATTGTGCACGTCAAATGACAAAACTTTGAATGTACAGGTCTATAAAACACACATTTACATTTACACATATGGCAAACGCTGAGTTTAACACATTTCTGTGTTTGTCACAGTTTTATTTGTTCTCTGGAGTTAAAATTGTGAGGTTTAAAATGTAATAATGTTGACATCATTATTTCGAACATGTAATTCATTAACAAAACTTTTATATATATAGGTTTTCCTAATAACACTAACTACTAATAACACTACTGGTGTAGTTTGTAACAACAGCCCTGCTTGAAAGTGTACAATTGGGCTCTACAAAAAATAAAAATAAATAAATAAAAATGTACAGATAAGTAATGCGCAAAGGTGTCGAAGTTAAATAAAAAAAGTTAACACAAGTGAAAAAAAGCAAAAGACTCGACAAAACTCCTTCCTTGGAGTGCCACACAACACTAACAGTGAGTTGACTGGCGAGTGGTCACATATAGTAAACATGCAGCTCTCAAGTTACAAGTTTGCCAACCCGGATAAATTGAACAAACAAACAAAGATAAACTAAGAAAACAAACAACGGTGAACTTAAAGCCAGTTTATACAGCTGATTTTAAAGCACAAACTCTTACCCTGTCGAAGTCATATATGGAAGACAGCACCGAAGCAGACATTTTCTAAAGTGAGTTCCAGCTCAGAGAAAAAAAAAGTTTTCGGACCGAGAAGGATCCTTGTGTACTCGGAGAAATCCACGGCTGAATGGGGTTTGCCTCTTGAATCGGAGCAGGGGAAGGTCGCTGGAGTTCTTTGGAGAGGAGCCGCACAGGTTTTAGGGAGTGTCGTACATGGGCAAAGTTTGCACATGTGTATAAATGCGTTGCAGCTGTTGAAGGGCGGAGCTCGACGAAAGTTTCTACAGTGCGCTGAAGCCCCGCCTTTCCCGTCACGTGGTGTCCGTCAGATCGTCACTGCCCCTTCCAGACTTGAAGAGCTCTAGTGCGCACTCGCTGCCTGCGTGCTTCAAGGAAATCAACAGTGCATAAATTAAACTCAGGTGCTTGAAACCGGATTCTCCTTCAGCAGGATTCCTTTTTAAGGCCGAATTTTAAATAGTATCTCCATCTAAGGTACTTCTAAATTCCACATCTCTGAGTAATATTGGCGCTATATTGTTGTTTATGGAGTTTTATATACAACCCTGGTCCTCCTAAACACATACATATTTTTACACATACTTCAGGTCTTCAGGACTCTACACTGCCCCCTGTGTTTAAATGTAACGTTACATTACTGTAGGTTTTGCAATGCATGATGATAACTGGATGTTTTTTTAAATAATTATAGATAGAATATAATTGATAAATTATCTATCTATCTATCTATCTATCTATCTATCTATCTATCTATCTATCTATCTATCTATCTATCTATCTATCTATCTATCTATCTATCTATCTATCTATCTATCTATCTATATCCATCAACATATTCATCCATCAATATATCCATCCGTCAATATGTATACAAACTGCAAAACCTTGTTGATAACCTGCAAAAGGCTTGTCTTGTACTCAGATACTTCACTAAATGCATTGATGTCTAACTTTACTGTAGTTTTCAAATGGCTGTGCAAAATAGTATATAGTGCTGTCTTGAGAATTTTCAGGACGTGTCACTAAAATCTGACCTTATTGCATTGAAAAACCTCAACAGAGTAAACTGTCATAATAAAAACATGACAGCCATTTGACTATCTAGTTCATAAACAATGGTGTCAGGACTTTCTCTTTCTCTTGATGACACTGACACTTTTATTGACATGAATACTTGCTTTTGAGGGATGAGCTATCCATTTTGAGCAAATGACATGCTTTTGCAGGTTATCAACAAGGTTTTGCAGTTTGTATACATATTGACGGATGGATATATTGATGGATGAATATGTTGATGGATATAGATAGATAGATAGATAGATAGATAGATAGATAGATAGATAGATGGATGGATGGATGGATGGATGGATGGATGGATGGATGGATGGATGGATGGATGGATGGATGGATGGATGGGTGGATCAATTGATGGATATGTAGATGGATGTATATATTGAGATAGATGGATGGATGGATGGATAGATATGTGGATGGATAGATAGATGGACGGTTTCTTTATTTCACTGAGTGGAAACATAACATGAACTCACTGACTCATTGAGGCTCAGTTTGTGGGATCCTTCTTCAGGGCCTATTTAAGTTCAGTTCATGTGAAATTTCCAAATTTCCTTTCCCTTTCTGCCTTTAAATTGGCAGTTTCTCTTTGCAGTCCTCACCACAGTGGCATCCCTTATGTAGGACGATCAGATGCATTATGTAATACGTTACAGGAGTTTTGTGTGATTTGTCAGGTGGCTATATAACTTATTATTTAGTATTTATTAACACTGCTCATACTTGAAATGTCTGAAAATCAATCATAATATTAGAAAAGTTAGCTTTTACACAGCTTTTAAGACAATTTTTTTATTGGTATTTGATAATTTTTTTTAAATATTGTATATTTTTTTCTATTTAGATTAAAAAAAATGTTTAAATGCATTTTGACTTTCTTGTAAGACAAAATATTTTTAAAAATTACATAATAAACAAACATTTAACAAATAATATACAAAAAATAAGTAAATCCATTGCAATTGTTTTTGCCATTTTGACTAGCTTTCAGAAGACAACTAATCATTATCTATTTATATTTTTTTTGGCTTGATTTAATTCACTTTTATGCAAAATATTTATATGTTCAATAAGTAAATGATGAACAAATGATAATAAAAAACAAAGAAAAAACATTAGTTGCCCTTTGTTACTTGCAAGTCAAATTTACACCAGTATAATTAGCATGCATTATATAGCGTAACATGCTATACAAGCTTCCCATTTGGACAGTGTGTATATAAACTAAGGATAAACCCCCTCATACTGGATAGGAAAGTGGCAGAACACTAATCATAGCAGATGCACTTCTTGGCTACAAACCCTTAATTTAGAGCTTTAAACGGCACGCAAAGTGCAAACCGTAGAGCTGGAAGGGTTCATGGACAACTGAATCAACCCACCGAAAAATAAAACTCTCAAACAAAACTCTGTCCACAGAAACCACTCATCCATTACTCTGACTCCGGTTCTGGCTGAGCTGTTCGGATCATTGCAAAACATTACATCATCACAGAGAGGGAACATCGCTACTACGGCCAAAGCGGCTGCCAAGGCGTCTGCAAAGGACTGTACACTGCCTCCTTTGTGATGTCCACAATGCGGATCCATGGTGACCACTAGGTAGAGAGGACGTCCAATAAGGGAACCAACGCTTCGTGTCTTCCACCACAGCATGTGGTAATGTTGAATTTCGTTTTTAAGCCATGTTTTATGTCAATGTTATTGCTAATATGAAAACATAATGTAATAAATAAGCAAACATTTACTAAAGGAAGTAAAAATTTTTAAATAAAAAAGTTGAAAATATCAGGATGGCCTCAAGATGGAATTAACGCTGTAAAAGTGAATTATTGGATCAACTTAACTTTAACTGGTTACACCTAAAAAGCTTTTTCAACTTAATTTCTTAATAAAAACTGTCAATTTAATTATGTGTGTGTTCAGTTTTGAGTAAGAAATAACTGAAGTAAAAAAGAAATTCAATGAGAAAATAAAACTTCATCGTGTTACACATCCTCTAGCCACATTTCAGTTGAATGCACACCCGCATTCATGTGGGTTTCCTCCGGGCGCTCTGGTTTCCCCCACAGTCCAAAGACATGCTGTACAGGTGAATTGGGTAGGCTAAATTGTCCGTAGTGTACAGTACGAGCGTGAATGAGTGTGTATGGATGTTTCCCAGAGATGGGTTGTGGCTGAAAGGGCATCCGCTGCGTAAAACATGTGCTGGATAAGTGGGCGATTCATTCCACTGTGGCGACCCTGGATTAATAAAGGGACTAAGCCGAAAAGAAAATGAATGAACGAATGAATAAGACAGCACATTTTAATTTTATTATTTCATTTATTCATTTTCTTTAATAATTTCTTATTATTTAGGAGCTGACTGTAGCGCACGGCATGTAAAATGTCCCGGATTTTTACATGTCGCACTACCAGTATTAATAATGGCCTGTCTCCACTGAGTGGAACTACTTTTTGGGTACCCTATGCAAAGGGTACCATAGCTCAACAAAAGGGTACCAAAAGACAGAGCTAGACAATCAACTGGACACTATTGGTTTACAGGGATACGCCACTCGCTCCTGCAACAAGTCAGGAGAATGAAAACAAAGAGTCTTCAATTTTTAAAAACACAGCTGAGACATTACACTGTAATAATATATACATTTAAAACGAGCCATGGTCGACCTGAGCTCAAACAAACCTTGTCGTCGTCTTGATGAACAGCCACAAAGCCAAAGCCAAAATCTGCCTTGTCCGGTTGTTGTTTTACGAGGCCGTCTAAAAGTATGAGAATAATGAAATTTTTGAGCTGATGAAAATAACCTGCGCGTGATTATTAAAGTGCTTCTGACATCTGATCATTTCAGAAACTGACAAACGCGCAAGTGAAGTGTGAAAAAACTAACAAGAAGCCGTAAAAAACAAAGGTGCAAATTATATTTTCAGCAACCTAAAACATGAACAAACTACATTAAATAACTATTATCATCACCTTTTGGACAATTATAAAGTTGGTACCATTGGTACCCTTTTGGTAGTGGAAACTCACGCAAGCCTCATAAAGGTGACCCACACCGACCTATAATGTAACACTCAGTAGAAAGGGTCCATACAGTAAGGCTTTTAATAATTACACCAGTCAGATCGTACTCTTTACACCAGGGGTGGGGAACCTTTTTTCTATCAAGGTCCATTTACATTTTTGTAACATCGTTTAGGGGCCATAGTAAATTATAGGGCTGCTCGATTATGGGAAAAATCATAATCATGATTATTTTGGTCATAATTGTAATAACGATTATCAGTTGAAGTTAAAATTATTCGCCCTCCTATGAATTTTTTATTTATGTATATATATATATATATATATATATATATATATATATATATATATATATATATATATATATATATATACATATATACACATATATATAAATATTTCCCAAAGGATGTTTAACAAAGCAATTTTTCACAGTATTTCCTATAATATTTTTTCTTCAGGAGAAAGTTTTTATTTCAGCTAGAATAAAAGCAGTTTTTAATATTTTGAAACCTATTTTAAGGTCAATATTATTAGTCACCTTAAGCTATATATATATTTTTGATTGTCTGCAGAAAAAAAAAACAACTAAACAATGACTTCCCTAATTACACTAATTAAGCCTTTGAATGTCACTTTAAGCTGAGTATCTTAAAAATATCTGGTAAAATAGAATGTACTGTCATCATAGCAAAAATAAAAGAAATCAGTTATTAGAAATGAGTTATTAAATTTGTTATGTTTAAAAATGAGTTGAAAAAGAAATTGGGGAAAGGGTCGCTAATTCAGGAGGGCAAATAAATCAGATTTTTTATATGCACAGTTATTTTCATTTGTAAATAAGGAAAGGGAAAAAATACAGTAGAATAAAAATTTGAAACAAACTGTGCTTTAAGCATCTTTGCTGTAAGAAAAAAACTTCAGCTGCAAAAGCCCTTCAGTCAAGAGCAGTGAGGGATTTTTCCTTTTTATTGTTTGATTAATGAACAAAACAGTCAGCAGCAGGAATATTGCGCACTGTCACTTTAAGAATAGTGTGGCTCTGATATGGTTTCTCTTTTCGCATGTCTTTTGATTCTCAACTTGTTTGTTTATTACACAAATGAGGGTTAATATGAATAATCACTAAACACCGCGCTCTGACACAAATGTGCGTGTATTTGAGCATTAATGCGCTCTCACTGAGATGGCGTTAGATGTGTGTGCTCTGCTCGTCTACGAGGCTAAGCGCGCGCGCACACACACACACAGAAGCATGCTATTAAAAGTATGAATGATTTGAGCTTACATTAATGAATGATGCGCATCCCGAGCTGCAAACTTTACATTATAGCACATGCATTTAGTCATTTTCACGTGAAACTGAGTTTTGCAGAGCAACAAATGTGTACAACTGTCACTTTCTATAACAGAAATTTATTAATTAATTTTTTCCTGAGGGGTGATTTTGAATTGATGGATGGGGCCGGATCAAATGGTCTCGCAGGCCGCATACGGCCTGGAGGCTGGACGTTCCCCACCCCTGCTTTACACCATCATTGTAAATTAAACGCCATGAAACAACACTTCACTCTAAAACACAGTAACACCAGGATTTTTAACTCTGGCAAAATTGCTGTGAAGAAAAGGTACATATTTTCAGGTAAAAATGGTGGTGTATTTCATAGGAGAGGACGGGACAATGAGGGAATGAATGCCTTCAGTCTTCCACCACAACACATGGTAATGTTGAACATTCTTTCCCTGCTGCTGTGACTGTTTGAAGAAGCCGCTGCTTCAGGTTGCATTTTATTTGCATGTCGGCCCCTGTTGAGCGAATATGGACCACTGATGATCCAGGCCCTTGTTTTTCGGGCCTGCAGGCCGTAGTGCATCCAGAAGCCATGTTTGAGGTCTGCTCTGCTTGTTTATGTACGGTTACACCCAGAGCTGAATTTAACCCCAGCTTCCCTCTGCTTGCAGCACCCAGAGCTCTGCGACGGAGATGAGACCGGTTTGGGTCGGTCTGTGCCGCTCGCTTACTACTAAGCACAACTTTTGCTCCTATGTGTTATTATCGTCAGAGGCGTCTCCTCTGTGGCAAAATTCTTTTTTAGCCAGGATTTATTTTTTATTTCTTTTATATGCTCACGTTGACCTTAAGGTTCATGCGAGGTACTTTTTAGGCATAATTTTAGCGCAGATGTGAAATTGTTTAATTAATAAATGAGGAAATATTTTACAAAAATCTTTGAAAATGAGGAAAATATGATAAAGAGATTTTGTATTATTGTTTTCATTTGTAAGACAATTTAATCACTCATTTTCAAAATGTTCACCTTAAATGGGTAAACATTTTAACAATAAGGAAATATTGAACTAAGAATATTAAAAAGAAAATTTTTAAGTAATCTTCAAATTTTTTTATTTAGATTTTCACTATAATGAATCCATTAATTTGTTAATAAACAATTATTCAAAGAAAACACTTTATAAAAAAATAAGTAATTGTCAATTCAGCTGTGATAGACATTTTATTTATTTTTATTATTATTCCCCTAGCATTTTATTTGTTTTTACCCACATTTAGTGGCTTGTTTAAAAATTCTATATTTGATCAAAATTTGTTGTCAATTTCAATTGATTTTCATGTCAATTTAATGGGGAAAAATAATAACCAAATAAAATTGAATAAGTTAGAAAACAAAAAATAGTTTAAAGTAAATAATAAGACATGAAAATATGTTAATAATAAATAAGGAAAATTTTAAAAGAACTAAAAAAAACTTTTTAAATAAACAGTTTACAAAATTGTTAAAAAGGAAGAAAACACATTAGCTGTCAGTATTACATTCTCATTTTCACATATGTGACATTTTTTTAATAGCAATTTAATAAAAATTTGTCTTATTATACTATTATACATCTTGTATCCACCCTTGTTTTTAGATTACATTTTGGGAGTCTCTTCTAGACTGTTCCTCCCTCCTGGTCATCCTGCCACAGAGCTGGTATTCTGGGCTCTAGTGTGCCCTCCTGGCCTCGCCACAGCAGGCAGCCTTTCATTACAGCTGCCGGAGGAGGTGCCCTGGAGATCCCCATCGAAGACACCATCACCACACCCCAAACACCAGTGCCTCTCGCTGCTCTGAACACCAACAACAGCAAAACACATGCATCATCACTCAAGGTAGTGAAATTACATATCAATCTAAACAAACCTGAGTGTTAATTAGTCTGAAGGTTTTGTGAGAAATAATATGCAATTATGATTCTCATGTTTGTTATTTTAACGTCTGAATATTATATTACTATATTTTCTGCAAATCAAATTGTTAGGTGAGTGAGGGGGCCTCCTGTAACTTGCAGGACCCTACACACCTATGCATAGTCCGCGTGTAGGGTAGAGAGGTAACGGAAGAGGGAGATGCGCAAATAGCATATTATGGAACTAAGGCAAGATGCACATATCAATCTTGCCATAGTCTGTCAGATAACCAACAGTACAAAATTGGTTAAACTGATAACGATTAATCTTTCTTGTCTGCATCGTAATGCACTGTACAAAACTGTTATCTCACTTACTTTTAATGAGCAATTGCACTCCCAAAGAGTGAGCTCATGCATCCAAAAACCACTGCATGCTAATTGCGTTTTTTCTACATTTTCTGAGCTCCAAATAAACGATTATGTATGAAAAAAGGCCCACAGTGGGCCCATTTAAGTGTGCTTTTAAAGCCCCCAGTGGCTTCTTTTCTTTTAAACCCCATTTCACAAAGTTGCACACTATTTCCACGAAACATGTCATTCAACTTGGAAAACTTAGCAAAATGTTGTGAGCCAGTCTGAGTTTGAAAGTGACCCAGGCCTACATGAGTGGCCAGACGGATGTCTCTTCTCAGTAAAAGACAGTTGACAGCTCATCTGGAGTTTGCCAAAGAGACACTTGCAGAATTCACAGACCATGAGAAACAATATTCTGTGGTCTGACGAAACAAAGATTGAACCCTCTGTCTGGAGGAAATCAGACACCGATCATCACCTAGCCAATACATCTCCACACTGAGCATGGCGGTGGCCGTATCAGGCTGGGGGTGTTTTCAGCATTAGGAACTGGGAAACCAGTAATAATCGAAGGAAATATGAATGCAGCAATGTGCAGAGACAAATTTAATGAAAAGCTGCTGCAAGGTACTCTGGACTTTAAAACTGGAATAATGGTTCATCTTACAACTGCACAACAACCCTAAGCACACAGCCAAGATGGCAATGGGACAACTCTGCGAATGTCCTTGAGTGTCCCAGCCAGAACCCAGACTTTAACCATATTGAACATCTCTGGTAAGATCTGAAATTGGATGTGCATCGATGCTTCCCTTCCAAAAATAGTTGTGCCTAGATTGTAACTTGTAGCACTTAAAAAGACGAGGCTGTAATTGGTGCTGAAAGGCTTCAGCAAGGAACTGAGTAAAAGTTGTAAATACTTATGCGTGTGTTATTTTTTTATATATCTAAACCTAATAACTGGTTTGGCCACCCATAGCAGGAACAAATGCAATCAAGCATTTTCAATAACTTGCAATGAGTCTGTTACAGCACTGTGAAGGAATTTTAACCCACTTATCTTTGCAGAATTGTTGTAATTCAGCCACATTGGAGGGTTTTTGAACATTATCCACCTTTTTAAGATCATGCCACAGCTCAATTGGATTCAGGTTAGGGCTTTGACTAGGCCACTCCAAAATCTTCATTTTGTTTTTTTCAGCCATTCAGAAGTGGACTTGCTAATGAGGATCATTGTCCTGCTGCAGAACCCAAGTTCGTTTCAGTTTGAGGGCACTAACAGATGACATTCTCTTTCAGGATGATTTGGTAAAGAGCATAATGGTTTAATTTATCACAGTATGTTCTCCAGGTCCTGAAGCAGCAATTCAACACCAGACCATCACATTACCATCACCACCACATTTTACTGTTGGTATGATTCTCTTTTTCTGAAATGGGGTGTTACTTTTGCTCCAAACAAAATGGGACACACATCTTCCAAAAGTTCAACTTTTCTGTTGTCAGTCCATGGAGTATTTTCCTAAGAGTCTTGGGGGTTATCAATATGCTTTTTTTGGCAAAACTGACACAAGCTTTTATGTTCTTTTTGGTCAGCACTGATTTTTGTCTTGGAACTCTGCCCATGCAAACCATTTTTGCCCAGTTGTTCTTATGCTGGAGTCATGAACACTCACCTTAACTGAGGCAAGTGAGGCCTGCAGTTCTTTGGATGTTGTTTGTGGTCCCTTGAATGAGTTGTAGCTGCACTCTTGGGGTAATTTTGGTCGGATGGCCACTCCTGGGAAGGTTCTCCACTGTTCCATGTTTTTGCCATTTGTAGATAATGGCTCTCACTGTGGTTCGCTGCAGTCCCAAAGCTTTAGAAATTGCTTTATAACCTCTTCCAGACTGTTGAATCTCACCACTGTTGAATTGTTTTCTTTCTCATTTGTGTTTGAATTTCTTTGGATATTGGCATGATGTCTAGCTTTTGAGGACCTTGCTCTACTTCACTTTGTCGGACAGGTCTTATTTAAGTAATTGTGAACAGGTGTGGCAGTAATCTGGCCTGGGTGTGGCTAGGGAAATTGAACACAGTGTGATAAACCAGAGTTATGTTTTAATTAACACAATTTTTCACACAGGGTTATGTATGTTCTGTATTCCCTTAATAAATACCTTCAATTCAAAACCGCATGATGTTTACTTGCGTTATCTTTGACTATTATTTAAATAATTAACAAACATGCAATAAATTAACAAACATGCAAAAAAAATGAAAAGAAAAAGAAAATCAGTTAGGGAACAAACCCCTTTTCACACCCCTTTATTTATTTGTAATACATTTGCAAAGATTTCGAACAATCTTCTTTCAAGCTGTGTGGTACTGGTTGCATTATTTTGAGAAAAAATAATTAATTTAATCATTTTGCAACAAGGCTACAAAACAACAGAATGTAGAAATTGCGATGAAATGTTTATTTTCAAGACAATGCAATAAAATAACAAGGAACATACATCACATACATCACAACAAGCAGACTGAGTAATTGTTTCTTCAGGGTGTTTTCCTGAGATGAGCTCCGGCATCCCTGTGACAGGAGCAAGGGGTTTGGGAACAGGACGGATGGATGTCATGTGTAGAAACACAGCGCCCCCTGCTGAACACATAAAAAGCTGTGACTGTCCAAAAGCTGGAAAAAGCTGCCTTCAAAGGATACATTTCAAGGTAGGAATGTCATCAGAGGACAATAAGACTATGTGCATTTTACTCCTTGGACATCCCTAACACAAAAACTCCATGTCTTCTTAGATTGTGTGTTGGTTAAAGGGATTGTTAACATAAAAATGTTAACTCAACCATCATTTGCTCTCCTTTTACTTGTTTTATTTGTTTAATTGCTGAACTCAAAAGAAGATATTTTGAAGAAAACAAATAACATGTAACTTAATAACATGCCATTAGATTTTTTCCTATGGAAGTCAGTGGCATGGGGCAGATTTAACCAATAAGCGAGGTAAGCAGTCGCTTAGGGCCCTAGAAAATCTGGGGGCCCCCAATAAATATCTAAAAGTATCAATTATACCTATAATAATGTATATAACTTTTTTTTTTTTTAACCAGTGGTGTAAAGTACTTAAGTAAATGGACTTTGTTACATTACTTAAGTATTTTTTGGTTACTTTGTACTTGTACTGAGTATTAAACATATAGGCAACTTTTACTCTTTATTCTTTTTTAAAGTCATTTCTAGTGAGATGTTAGTATTCTATTAATTCAGTATCCACTTAGTTATCACCAAAGATATGTTTTGTTATAAATGATTCAAGCTTGTGCAAATGGTTTCCAATGTCACTGCCGGATCCGGCAACAAGTCAGCTGACTTTGCTTTTGAGTGCAGCCCACATCTGACTTCTAATTTAGTGAAGTATGCACTTCATTATAAAGGTTGTGCATTGTAGAGAGAGAGAGAGGGCGAAAGAGAAAAAAAGAGGTTTAATTAGCTGATGTTTTACAGTGAATTATAAATATTTTAGCTGTAAAGTATGACTGCAGTTAATAGATGACAATTTAACTAAGGTTTTGTTTGAAACTGTACTCCTGATGTCCAGATTTCTAAAGCAAAATGCAGTAATTATTTTTTTATTTTTTTATTTGCTTGAAAGCTAATGAAAGCTAAACTCCTCAGACTTGATTGTGAAGTTCTGCATGATTTCAGGTTGATCCATTCTCTTGCTTTGCTAAATGAACATCTGTTACTGACTTAATATGATCAAGGTCACATGATTATTAGACTAGTCATGCAATATAGAATACAATATAATGTGAACTAATAATAATACAAATAATCAAATATTTGAACAATAAATGCAGGTTTTTATATTATTACCTCTATTATCTTGAAATAGTGACGAATATGAAATGTTTATTAAATAAGTACAATGATAATAAAATTTGTAATACAATATACTCTTCTTTTTTTAGAACAATGTTATATATTTTGTGTATTTGCATTGCATCCTAAATTACAGATTTAAACTTTAATACTGTTTCTTTGGGGTAAACTGAAAGTCGGACTTGTGTATTTGCTGGTGCCAGAGGGTGGCGCTCTTTATATCTCTCTCACTCAGAATCAGCTTAAGTTTTTATTTAATGGGAGAAGAATAAAGCCGGTGTCACGCTACAGTTTGCAAAAAGAGGGGGTGTAAAACAAGATGATAAAATGATAACTGATAACCACTGATAAAGCGAGCGATCTATTTGAAATGTGAGAGAAGTCACGTTTTTATCTTCTGTTGAACTGCATTCACGTCACATGAAATTTCAGGTCAGCGTTTACAAAGCTTCTTTTTAATATTTTTTTTGTACAAGCTGAATATTTATTAAATCAAAATAATAAGAAATAATAAGAAAATCTTGCAATTTCGACATCCACATCGTAGCAGACACACTGAAAAATAGTAATGCAATTTAAATAAAAAAAAAAAAAAGATTTCTAAATTCTAGTACTAATATTTTCAATAACAAAAATAATAAACGCCATCACCACCAATAATAATAATAATAATCTTAAAAAACACTTTGCTTGAAAGGGGTGTTCATAACACTCTTGAAACTTACAATCATGATATGACATGTCATGAATGTGAATTAGATTTTATGCGTGCTTATGACAACTGCTATTAAGTGTCATTTGCTCAGTTAAGTAAGGTCAATTTAATTGCAAAGTTGACATTGCATTTTACAAAATACAAAATCACAACCTATTTTGTCTTTGTCATGACAACTTGACATTACCAAGACAACAGAACTTGTCATAAACAGGATTGTCATGAAGCTATCAATATGTCATGATAAGTCATTAAATATAAATGACGCTGTTAAAAAGAATTTGACAGATTAATGACAATTTTAATGGGCCTGTTAATGACAAATACAGTTTGTTCCACTGAAAAAGTAATAAAAATATTCATAACACAATTATAACAGCCCTATGACAAGTTTATACATTTAAAATGAGCAAATGACACTTAACAGTTGTCATAAGCATGCATAAAAATTCATTTACATTTATGTTGTGTCATGCCATGATTATAAATGTTCAAGTAAAGTGTTACCATAATAATAATAATAATACATTTTTAATTAATTTATAATATCTTATGAATACATATAAAATAAATAAATATATAATTATATTAATAGTATTATTTATAAAAACAACAACAACAACAACAACAATGCTACTGCTACTTCTACTAATGATGAGGGGCCTTACACCCAGCGCAATAAGGTGCAAGATGTGTTTCTATGACGTGTTGCTTTTTTTTAGACCATAATTTTCCCGTTTTCCGCCACGTTGTTTAAATAGCAAATCCATTTGCGCCACTTTATGGACTCATGGGTGATTCAGTCTAGATTAAAGGTGTGTAAGGCGCATTGCTGGCGCGTTGCTATTTTGAGTAACTAAAATAAATCGCACAATAGGCCAGCTGAAAGCAGGTCTAAACTCCAGCACAGAGCACGTTTGTTGTGCGCCTCGCTGAAACATTGCTTAATACACATGCAGGATGTACAGCAATACACAAATATCTTTACAACAAAAAAATTAAAGGAATAAAATATTACAAAAATTATTATTTATATTTACATAATTTTTTTTTTTTTTTTATAAAAACCACTACTTTCATTCCTTCTTCATCCCGGGGGCTTTTTCAGGTTATTCATAACAATTTGCTTTTGTGTAATGTTATTATTAGCAGTATTATTTATTATAAGCATGTTTATATTTGTTTTATTAAAAATACAAGTTTAGATTTGCCCACCTGTCAGGTTTTAGACCATATGGGACACAGCATGTGTGTTTGGAGATAACTTATTATTGTTCATTTGTTAGTTTGCTGGAAATTAGAACTGAATTTAGAAAAAGTTTTGAAACAAATATTTACGCTTAATAAACGAAATTAATTATGTAGGCTAATGGATGTCTGTGCATAGGCCTACAACACGTTTCTTTATCCACGAAAGAGAGTGAAATTCAAAATAAAGAATGAGGAGGCTCATATTCTCACGCTGCAGATGGTCTGTTTTCTCGCTAGTGAAGCATTCAGTTTGCACTTACAAAGTCTGCCATGTAAATAGCAAATGTGCCATGGAGCGACGCAACTGACTCTTAAAGGGAATGGGAGATGAGACTCTGATTGGTTTATTCTCAAAACACACCTCTAACTCATTAAAAAAATAAGCTCAACCCTGTTAGACCATGCACCTTGTTGCAAATAGCAAAAGCAGATTCTGACATGCCCTTAATGCTTTTGTGCCCTGCACTTTGCGCCTAGATCGTTAAAATAGAGCCCTTCATGTTAATTTTTAAAAAGTAATTTTTTAAAAGCATGGCATTTTAAAGTTCTTTCAGATGAAACATTATTCTGAGGTCATCACTCTCTGTGGTCATTAAAAATCCCTTAGCACTTCTCATAAAGAGTAGGGGACCTATCATACACCCAGTGCAATAAGGCGCAAGATGTGTTTGGCGCAATGTGTTGCTGTTTTTAGACCAGCGCAACCCTAGTTTTCCCATTTTGCACCACGTTGTTTAAAGAGCCCATATTATACATGAAATAGGGTCATATCTTGGTTGTAAGGTTCTCCAACAACAGTTTAATATGCATGCAAGGTCAAAAAACACTTTCATGATCTTATAATCTGCCTTTATTTTTACCTAATTATCCCAGCGACTCCCGTATGAATCGTCCAGTGATTCATTTGTTCCCAAAACCCCTCCTTAGCGCGAAGCTAATCTGCGCTGATTGGACCAATGACAGTCTGTTGCGATTGGTCGACTGCCTTCAGTGAGAGAGTGAAATGCCCAACAGCTAATCAGCAATATAAAAGTAATCACAGTTCATACGCGCTCGATAGTGTAGGCGTGGATTTTAGCTGCCAGTGGGTTAATGTAAATACAGTCGATAGACTTGAAAATTCAGACGTCTATCTATTTTATTGAGCAAAAACTCCAAAAACTGTTGAGGAGATCTTCTAGCTTGTCTCTGCTCTTTTCACAGACACACACACACATATTGCACACACACGCACACACACACACACACACACACTTAACCCTGCTCCGGACGACAACGCGCGCGCACACACACACAAAAACACACACACCTCCGGATGACAGCGCGCGCACACGCACACACACACACACACACACACTACTCCTCCTCCTCCTCCACTGAGCTCCGTAAACAAAGCAGCACGCGTCGCGTTTTAAAAGTGGCTTTGCACCCGATATGAGAATAAAGCGAGTTAACCTGATACAGTACACACGGTTACAAGTAACAAATCACAACTAAATACATTTGCAAGCTCGAGTCAACGAGGCAACTTTAATTGCACGTACTTACACTTGAGAAATGGAGGAAGAAACCCATCCTGACATGTCCAGCAGTAAGTTACTCTTTACTGATCCTTCCTTTTACAAACGCCGATGAAGTATTCTTTGTAGCATGTAGTTTGCAGAAGTTTCCAGTAGTTTCCAACTGCTTGTCTATAATGCTGAGGTTTCATCTTTGGGTAGAGACTCAATTATATCCATCTGCAGTGTGACTTCAATCGACCGGCATGTTTGTGTGTGTGTGTCTGGGTTTCTATGTCAGAGGGCGGGGCCGCAGGTTTAAAATCTCCCGTGTTTGCGTGTGCACGTGAATAACTTGGTTTCGTTTGTACGTCATGGCGAAACACCTAATGACTCGGCATCAAGGCGACTCGTTTGAAGCACTATGAGTCGACTCTTTTATAGATGAATCAACCGTTTTAAACACTGTACACTAACAGATTTAAGCCTTAGCTAGATACTTCACTTCACTTAGAGCTGTGTTACACACTACATGGAAGGGCATTTTCAAAAACCCATAAAATGGGCTCTGTAAATAGTGAATTCATTTGCGCCACCTTCTGGATTCATGGGCGTGCCGGTATAATATAAAGGTGTGTTATGGCACATTGTTGGCATGTTGCTTTTTTGAGGAACTTAAATAGACTGCGGAAATTGGCCAGCTAAAAGCAGGTCTGAGGTCCATAGTACACTGTAAAAAATGGCTGTGATTTCAACGATAAAAAAACTGTAAAAATGCTATAGTACAAGTCCGTAACCTGGTTAACGGTATGTTTCCTTAATATATGGCGAATAATCTTAAATGGACTTTCCCAAAATTCCCTGCATGGCACATCACCTTTTATTCATTTTGTTGACATTAATATTTATCTTTTTAGTTGTTTCCCCATCAGTTATGTACATTAGAGATTTATGTTACATCTAATGTTGATAAACAATGTTTATTTCATGACTTTAATTTAATGCGTGTGTGTGGTGGGGAAGGCATGATCGAACACCCAGAAAGAGAGGAGAGCCTGACCACTTACAGACTCGACACGCATAGACACGCACACGAGTGCCCAGCACAAAGCATTCACAATAAAAAGTTTGTGCTTACCTGATATTGCCGACCCTGTCTTCTTCTTCCCACAAAACAAACTTTATTACATCGTGTTACCATACTGGTGTTTTAGTAGTTGTGTGAATCACACTGAGCACCTTCTATATGCTGATGCTCTTTTCTGCTTGTGGGAAAAGTTAATTGTGATGAGCATTGGCTCATTATGTAACTTCCTCATTCAAAATATAGACATATAAGTACTGGCAACCACAGCTGCAGATTTTTTACCGTAAATTTTATGGATTTATTTTTTACAGTGCAGATCGCACTAGTTATGCACCTTAAAAGCGTACACATTGCTTAACACACACAGGATGTACAGCAATACACAAATATCTTTACAAATACAAAAGAATTAAAGGATTAAAATGTTACAAAAATTATTATTTTCTACATAAATATAAAAAACTATACCTCCATGTCTTCTTTATCTCGGGGGGCTTTTTCAGTTTATTTATGACAATTTTTTATTTTTTTCATATATATGCTTTTTTTTTTACATTTTTTTAAACTCTCACCGTTTTCACTTTATTACAACCTACAGCACATGTTAGATTAAAGTGTAGTAACATTACAGCAATATTTATAAACAAAATGAAGTAGATGATAGCATTCTTTGTTTTACATTTTCCCAAATGTTCAATTTCTACACCCAATTCAAAATGATTTCAGAAATCAAGAATTCAGGAGCTCTACACTTCCACACAACATACAATAACTTGATATTGATAAAAAAAAATGTGTGTCCGGCAGTTCAAATTCTTACAATAGAAACAACTAAAGGAATAAAGTCCAAGCACACCACATTCACACAACTGCTTACCCTGTCTTTATTTAGGCTTTAAAAGCAGTGACTATTTGCTGACTGTTGAGCCCATGAAACTTTGATCTGGCACATTAATGCTGCTGAGTGGATTAATGTGCAGGGCGCAGGAGCTGCTCTAACGGACACTGGAAGTGAAAAGCTGTCTCATGCCTGATTGGCCTTCACATCGGCACAAACTCACAGTGAACTCTGACCCGCGTCTACGCCTAAGTTGTAGTGACACGCTGGAGGTGACATGGCAGAGCCGAGCCGACCGAGTGCTGCTTTGTGCTCACTTTAAGAGGCCGGCGGTAAATAATTCAGACCTAGCAGTCGCAACAATGCAAACATGTTGTTATTAGTGTTTCGCTTCAATATTCATAGCTTAAGAGAGAGAGAGGACGGGTGGTTGGGGAGTAGCAATGTCTGTGTGTGTGTGTGTGTGGTGTATATGGTCATTTGTGTGGTGGGATGGGTGCTGTGGATGTTTTCTTCACAGCTGTTGGCACCTCACACTGTTAAGATGAGACACTGCAGGGAAAACATGTTCTATTTTTGTAAAGTACTTGAGAATTTTGAGATTTTTTTTGGTCTAGTATAAAGGAGACATCCACAAAGCACTTTAAATCATTACTTTTGTCGCAGTTTATTCATTTTTTTTATTCATTTTCACTTTAGATTTTGATTACAGTACATATTTTAAAGACTACGATACATATTTTGGAATATTCTAAAGTTTTTTTCTTGCATTGAGCCATACATCTTTATTTCATCAGCATTAAAACACTAAACTTTAACATTTTATTTATATCTGCATTCTAAAGTTTTTATTACATTTGTTTTTATTTGTTTTATTTAAAAAAAATGTTTTTATTTATATGCTGCACACAATATTTTCTGAATTATAGTGATAAAAAGATATTACCAAAATCTCCGTTTTTTAATATTTTATAATTAATATTTTATTAATCGCAAGTTATACACCACAAACAGAACAATAAACAGGGCAAAGCACATTCACACATTTAAATAAATAAAATTAAATAAATTAAAATAAAAGAACAACAACATTTAAACATTTTGTAAAAACAAATATCCTTGTTAAAAACATTTGACTCAATAATGTAAAAAAAGAAAAAGAAACAATAATTTGAAACTTGAATTCAATCAATGTTCATATTCCTGATCTAAAATATATGCAAATTAGTGCGGTCTTATTTGCATATTTAAAATAATATACTAAAACTCTTGTAGTACGAAAAAAAAAGTGCAATTCTTAATGGAAATAATCAAGTCGAAAAGTATGCTATTGGAAATATTAACTTTTTTCTTCATAGTTTTATATTAGACGAGGCAGTGGCGCAGAAGTGCTGTCGCCTCACAGCAAGAAGGTCGCTAGGTCGCTGGTTTGAACCTCGGCTCAGTTGGCGTCTCTGTGTGGAGTTTGCATGTTTATTTTATACCTTCGCGTGGGTTTCACCAGGTGCTCCAGTTTCCCCCACAGTCCAAAGACATGCAGTGCAGGTGAAATGGGTAGGCTAAATTGTCCGTAGTGTATGAGTGTGTGTGTGAATGTGTGTGGATGTTTCCCAGAGATGGGTTGCGGCTGGAAGGGCATCCGCTGCGTAAAAACTTGCTGGATAAGTTGGCGGTTCATTCCGCTGTGGCGACCCCCGGATTAATAAAGGGACTAAGCCGACAAGAAAATGAATGAATGAATGAATGAGTTTTATATTAAATGATATTATATTCATGCATGAAATATGAGCATCTGGTGCAATACCATAAACAGTCATAGACATGCCATGCACTGTAGTCTAGGTTTAGAGTAAATGAAACTTAACCGACTGCCATTTTAGTAAACGATAAAATAGGTTATGACTCGTCTTTGTAAAAACATAAGCATGTTTAACCCTCCTGTCGTGTTCACATCCTGCCCCTTACTTTAGTGTTCCTGGTCAAAATTGACCGCTCTGTTTTAACTGCTCTTATATTAGCACAAAAATCATTTTTCTCCACCAAATTTTCATTCAACATTCTTTAGCTGTGAACAATCTCTCAAAGTAGTGCTTTACATGAATTTACAGAATTAGACATAAAATAACTGCTATGAAAATAAAAATTTGATCCATCTGAAGGATTTATCAACCACCAAAATGCTATCCTTTCCAGTGTTCTGAGTGATCGAATTTTCAGTCCTTCTGGTGTACTAATATAGGGAATAGTGACTGAGGGTATATACGGTGAGCAAAGACACAGAACTAGCGCTAGTTACACTTTGGTCATTTTTAAGCGCAGTAATAACAGTCCAATATAATAAAATAATTGTTGCTAAGCTAAGCTAAAAGCGCTCCTGACTTTGGCTGAATGGAGATTAGAAGAAAGAAAGAAAGAAAGAAAGAAAGACAGAAAGGGAACAAGGTTACTTCTCTGTGCTTCTTTCCAGAGAGAGCGATAGAAAAAATAAATAAACAAAAATAAGAAAAGAAAGGAAGAAAGACACACACAGCTGGATTCACATAACAGACACCTGTCTAGTCTGTGAAGATATGATACACTGTTTTATCAGGAAGTTGATTCACGTTGGAGGATCCAACACTTCTTTGGCAATTCATAACTTATTGGTTTAGTAGCTAATCTATATGAATTTGTACAATCTCATACATACAGTTTTGTACAATTTGTTTATCCCAATGACGATTGGGTTTAGGGGTGGGGTTGGGTGCCATGCCTCCTTTTTAAAATCATACATTTTTGTACAACTGAACTCGTATGAATTAGCCACTGAACTGATAAAACGTAAAATAATTGTTTCCTTGTGAGATCAGGCATGAGCATCAACACATAAGCACGTAAATAAGATGTCTACCTGCAAGAGTCATTGTTCAGGCTGAAGTGAGTGAGTGAGTGAGTGAGTGAGAGGGTTGGGGTAGTGTGTGTGGGGATGTTTTCTGTCTGATGAATGAATATAGCCTGGTACCAGGTATAACAAGGTTGATTAAAACACTCAAAATTCAGTGAAAGAGGTGATCATCAATTTTATATGTTCTAATGCATAGTGTGGAGGATATCATAGGGCCTTGAAGCAATCAGATGTAAAACACAATATTTATGATTGATTTAAGTTGTAAATCGGTCAGATTTGACCCGAACACGACAGGAGGGTTAAGAGAGAATTTGCGACACCAGTGGCTGGTTAGTGACCCACAGCCAGCAACTTATTGTTTATGCTCATGCTTTTGCACATGCAATATATAATTGAAGGTAATTTAATGCCTCCATATTCTCCTGGCAGTGCTGTTTTTAACCTACACTGCAAATAGATTACAGAACAAAATTTTGGTTACATACTGTAGGTTTAAAATGTAACACATTTTATTTTATTACTTTTGAATTACATGTAAATTTAAATGCATTTTTTTATTTAGTTGATGATTAAGAATGTTAAGACAAGCCGTACTCTGAACTTGAGAGTTTTTTTATTTTTTTATTATCATTATTATTATTATTTATATATTTGTACTTTTATTTTGTTTTATTATTTAACTTTATTTTTTAATTGTATTGTTTGTATTTAATTATTATTATTATTTTATTTTTATCTTTTTTTTTTTCCAGAACCACCACCCTATTAGAATTGACAGACATAACTATGGCTGCATTTACACCAGCACAATTTCTTGTAATATTTGACATAGATTGAAAAAAAAAGAAAAGAAAAAAAAACTAAAGAAAAAATATCGACACAAAATCACTTTATTTCTCATCCATGTCAAAAATTCAGAGGCACAAATTCCCAGTATCAGAGCATCTAAATCTAAACCCTGTACACATATTCAATTCCTTTTGGAATTCAAAACCACCACAATGCAAGGGCAACAGCAGAAAACCTTTAAATGTCACCAATTTGCAGACTTGTATAGACTAAATGCAAACTCTAACAGTTGATTTTGACCAATCACTTTAAGTCCCAGTTCATCTCTAGTATAGTGTATACAGCTATAATAAATGACTTTTTATAAGTAACATGATTTTTTATACTTGTTAACTTATTTTTATTTCACATTAACTACAATCAGGTTTTTAACATCTCCAAATTCCCTAGTTTGCTTCCATTGTAAGCTCCCTGTTTTCTATGAATAACAGGAAAATAGAAAATCATTTTTTTTGTAGTAACCAACCACCATCATGTCACAAAAAAAAACAGTAAAGAGCTTAATTTACACTGCACCAACTATATTCTTTTTAATACACACAATACTCTGAAACTACATAAAACAACAAGATTTGATCCGATACACACACACACACACACACACACTCTGCAATTTTCATTCTCATTATGCCATTTTGCTGCAGAGCTTGCTAACACATTCTTCTGCTAAGCCTCGGCCAAGCTGCTTAGAAAACACTACAAATACCATATACAATGTGTTCTTTAACTTAAATATCATGGAAAGAATAATCTTTCCCAGATAAAGATCCAGTACATCTCAAATATAGATTAGGGAGTGGTTTTTTTTATGATGAAACTAGAGATGGATCTGGATTCATCTAATCTTAACTCTTCTCCCCAGATCCCTTCATTTCTCCCTTGCCGTAAGTCTCAATCAAACTTGCTCTGCGCCTTATTTTTTTAATACAGAGTCTCTCGCCGGATTAATTTGTGTGCCGAACTGAGCATCAGCAGCTGCTCCTTATCCTGATCATGGCCGCCGCTTCTCCTACAATCCAGAGGAGACCTGAATTAATACTCGGGATTATTCCACACAATCCCGAGGAAAAAAAAAAGCGTGGTCCTGCTGCCAGGCCACTTGACTGGTGTGTGCCAGCGGGTGCTGATGGGCACCAGTAATGAGTGTGTCTATAAGCCGCAGCGCTGCTCAGTTTAGATGCTGCTTCTCCTTCAGAGCATTTAAATATAAAGAAGAATAGACAAGTGTTTATCTTGTCCACTAATTAAAAGGGGGTCGCTGAACACGACTGCCGTATGTTATCGCATGAATATCCATGCAAACAAACACGCTGGTTCACCATGATCCCCAATGAATTTGGGTTATGCATTTTAGAATTAAACACATTCGTTATGATTATGATTTGAATCAGAGAAAGTGTTAAATTGTTTAATTTACATGTATACAGCAGGGAAAATAAGTATTGAATTTGTCACCATTTCTTTCAGAAAACAATTTTCTAAAGGTGGTGTTGACTTGAATTTTTCACCAGATGTTGGTAACAACCAAAGAAATCAAAATATGCAAATAAAATAAATCAAATTCGTTTACAAATTCAGTTATGTGTAATAAAATGACACAGGGAAAAAGTATTGAACACATGAAGAAAGGTAGCTGTAGAAAGGCAGTGAAAGCCCAGACTGCAGCTGAAATCTCTCAGAAGTTATTCAGCAACTCTCTGCCCTTCATCATTGTAAATTAATACCAGTTGCTTTAGTCCAACACCTATATTAACATTATGATAAAGATGAAATCAGAGTGGACATTTTAGCAAGACAATGATCCAAAACACAGCCAAGGAAACTCTTAGATGCTTTCAGGGAAAGAAAATCGAACTGTAGAATGGCTCAGCCAATCACCTGACTTGAATCCAGTAAAAATCACCAAAAAAAGCCTTTAATATAAAGTAGGCTATCAAATACGTTTCAGTAGTTTAGTATTTCTCCTTCTGTCATTTCAGTGTTATTACACATAACTCATTTTTCAGATTTTGTTTTGTTTTATTTTTATGCTTGTGTTGTTTGAGTTTTCTAATCAAAATTTGGTTTAATGTCATGTTAACAGCTCCTTTAGAAACATTATTTTTGGCAAAAAACATGACCTGTTCAATACTTATTTTCCCCACTATATAATATTATGACAATTTTACATATTGCATTATATATATACAAGTATTATTTTATTGAATAATGTTATATAATGTTATCAAGAAGTGTGTTTTTAATGGTTGATGGTGTGTTTTAATTATAGTATATAGTTTCTTATATATATTGAAATAAATTTATATATTTTTAAATTGAATAATAATGCTTGATGTACTCTGTTCGTGCAAAGTTCTAATATAGTATTTCTTTTACATTTGTTTTACTTAACATAGCACATTTTACTTAATAAAGTGTTATTATATATTACATTTTACTGTTTTATATTTTCACTATATTTATCACTATATGTTATAATATAATACAATATACTACAAAATGTTATATTTTACTGTATTATAATAGTTTGTAATATAATAGCGTTTTTAATATGTTACAATTTGTAATATCTACACGGGTTATTTTATTATATGTGTATCATTACTTTTTGACATTATAATATTAGTCAAAAATATTTATAGACTGGGTTTATCAGTCCAAAATTCATAAAAATACACAAAGACAATAAACAAATTCAATTTTGTTGAATAAAATGTTGTGTATAAGTAACCATATGGTTTATCAGTGTGCTGTATCACCCTACAAACAAATTTTATATTTAACATTTTATTGCGAAAGGCTTTACATTTAAATTTGTAATTTATAATATATATATATATATATATATATATATATATATATATATATATATATATATATATATATATATATATATATATATATATATATATATATATATATACTATATTACAGTGTATTATATGTTAAAATAGGACTTCTTATTAAATGCTACATTTTATGTTCATGAGAAAGTGTAATAGTATTTTAAAATGGTATTAAAAAAATACTTCAGTCAATTATCTTTATGATTTTGTTATATTAAACTACAAAGTGTAAAATTTGGTTATTTGTTTGGCTATCAAATGAAATGTTCAGCTTGTGCATTATTTCTTAAAATATACAATTAGAAATAATGCACCAGACCTTAATGCACTTTTAAGTTTTTGTTAACTGCCTGAATACATGGTTGTTTACTTTATTCATAAAAACATTAATAGACAATGCAGATGATTTCAAAACCATTAAGATGATATGAAGCAATAATTGTTAAATAATGTGTAAGAAAATAAACACACACACACACACACACACACACACACACAGTTGGAGTAAAAATCCTCCTGTGAATTTTATTTTATTTTTTCAGTATTTCCCAAATGATGTCTAACAGAACAAAGGTATTTCTTACAGTATTTCCTATATTTTTTCCTTCTGGAGAAAGTCTTATTTGTTTTATTTTGGCTACAATTAAACAAACATTTTAAAACATTTTAAGGTTAATATTATTAAAATAATATTAACATTTTATTTTTCATTTGTCTACAGAACAAACCACTGTTATACAATGACTTGCCTAATTAACCTAGGTAAGCCTTTAAACTGCAGCTGAACACTAGTATTTTGAAAAAATATCTAGTGAAATATTATGTACTGTCATCATGGCAAAGATAAAAGAAATCAATTATTAGAATGATTAGACATGATTACAGTAACTGCAGTTATTCTTTCTATAAGCATTCTAAAATGAAATATTTGAAATATTATACTAATTAGCAAATGTTTAGCACAAAAATCTATAACAGAAAAAAAACTATTGCATTTTATTATGAAGTAACTCACATAATAAGCTAAATTATGTACAGTAGAAACACTCTAACTATCTGTAAAAACCTTCACGATTTAAATATGAATAAAACTGTATTATTTGATGTATGTAAGAGCTTCTGAAATGTAAATTTATGGCTAAGTGCAGAAGGACAAAACTTTTTAAAAAAAATCTGCCTTTTAAAAAAATGTTATGATTGAAATCTACCTACAAAAATTGATAAAGTGCTTTAAAAGAAACACTTCACATTGAATTTGAGATTACAAATTCTCTTTACATGACACTACAAAAACAACCCCCCAAAAATCTAAATCTCAAAATTGACAGTTGCGTAAATACAGTGTTTTGTGTGTGTGTGTGTGTGTGTGTCCATAAACAGCAGGTATACAGTGTTGAATGTATGCAGGGTCAAACAGGCTCTATATGTGACCTAAATGCACATCTCGTGGTCAGCGTAAGTGAAAAGCTTTGTGTCTGGTCTCTGCTGGCACATAATCACAGCCCCAGATTTATGAGCAACCAGATCCCTCGCCAGGCTTAACGCTGTAAACAACTTGGATCAGGCCACAGATTTAAGTACCACTTGCACTTGGTACTTTTGGTCAAAGAAGATTAGACATGACAATTTTTAATTTGTTTCTGAATCCGTTTTATAAGACGATAATGCCTTGGCTGTCTTTTTATAGCAGAAGGTCTGATATAAGAAGCCGTCGAGCAGTTTGAGCAATCAGAGATGAGGAGATCATTGGGAATCACTGGCACTTTACAAATTAAACTGCTGCAAATGAAAAATCCTGCACCGCTGCTGCTGCTGCTGCCCAAATCAAACTTTAAATCTGTACTATACATATAGATAAAAATAAGAAACACCATCACACGCAACATTTTTGAAGTGTAATGACACCCCTTGTGTTGGGTGTTTGTACTGAATGTAATGTAAAATAATGATGCTTTCATTGATTATTTAAGTAAAAAATAATATTACTAATATACAGTTAAAGTCAGAATTATTAGCCCCCCTGTATTATTAGCGCCCTGTTTATTTTCCCCAAGTTTTGTTTAACGAAGAGAAGATTTTTTCAACACATTTGTAAACATAATAGTTTGTTCTGTAGACTATCGCAAAAAAGTTAGCTTGAAGGGGCTAATAATTTTAATTTTAAAATGTTTTTTAAAAAATTCAAAAACTAGCAAGAATAAAACAAAGAAGACTTTCTCCAGAAGAAAAAATATTGTCAGACATACTGTGAAAATTTCCTTGCTCTGTTAAACATCATTTGGGAAATATTTGAAAAAGAAAAAAAAATCAAAGGGGGACTAATAATTCTGACTTCAGCTGTATATGGACATTATATATATGGAAAAATAATGTGATCTGATTTTATGGATTTCAATTTCTAATTTGTTTGGGTGTTTGTTCTGTACAATGTGTAACACAAAAATAAAGGCAATTTAATTGAGTGTATTTGATAAAATAATATCACGTGCATATATGAAATAATGCATATGGAAAATAATATGACCTGATTTTATGAATTTATGATTTATCATTTTTGTAACACATAATTAAAGATCATTTCATTGATTATTTTAGAGAAAAATAATGTTATTTATACTGTGGAAAAAATAAATATATAAAAATTTATAAAATATATATGATAATACGGGTAAAATAGCTTTAAAATTAAATTATGAAAACTTCCTTCACAATTCCACAGTAGTTGTACTTTACTGCAGTTTTTGTATTTTTATGGATTTAGTTTTTACAGTGTATACGGAAAAATAATTTGATGTTATAGATTTGCGATTCAAAATTTGGGTTGGATTAAAATTGCATTTGCCTTTTATAAATTGTTGAAATTTCTAAAATTACAAAAAGTTTTCTGACATTTTGATTTAGATTTTTTGACAACAAAATGTTGTTTAGAGTATTTTATGGCCTAATTTACAAAAACTGTGACGATTTTTTACATTTTTATTTTTAAACAATAACATAAAAATGTTGTTATTTAGAGTAAATTTATGTTCTAAATTACAAAAAGTGTCATGCTTTCTGACATTTTTATTTTCACTTTTTGACAACAAGATACAATGTTGTTTAGAGTATTAATGGACTAAAAACTACAGTGTCGGGTATTTTGACTTTTTTTTGACAAGCACATAAAAATGAGTATTTTATGGGCTAATATTACAAAAAGTGTCATGTTTTCTGACATTTTTATTTTATCTTTTGACAACTTGATAAACATTTTGTTGTTTAATGTATTTTATAGTCTAAAATTATACGAAAAGTGTTTTCTGACATTTTGATTTTAAATTTTGGCGACAAGATAAATATGTTGTTGTTAAGAGTATTTCAAGGCCTAAAATTACAAAAAAGCGTCAAGTTTTGTAACATTTTTATTTTCATTTTCTTAACAACAAGTTTAGAAAAACTATTTAGTGATTTTATCCTGATATTCAATAAAAACTAAATAAATATTTGTCATTCTGACCAATTTCGGGAAAAAAGAAAGAAAAAAATGTATTTGGAATTTCGCTCAGTAGTTAGCACTGTCGTCTTACAGCAAGAAGGTAGCTGGTTCGAGTCTCGGCTGGGTCAGTTGGATATAGGTGAATTGAATAAACTAAATTAGCTGTAGTGTGTGTGAATGAGTGTGATTGGATGTTTCCCAGTACTGGGTTGCAGCTGGAAGGGCATCTGCTGTGTAAAACATATGCTGGATAAGTTGGCGATTCATTCTGCTGTAGTGACCCCTGATTCATAAAGACTAAGCCGAATTAAAAATGAATGATTGAATCTGGAAGAAATATTTTTAGTAGTTAAAATAAAAATAAAAAAATATGTAAAACTAAAAAAAAAACAATGTAATATTATTTTGACTATATATTTATTAAAATAACTGTTGTTTTTTTCCTTCAAATTTTGATAAATAACCTACACATAACTATGTTCTGACAGCTCTGCTCATATATTTGAGTGCTTAAACAGAGCGTTTGAGCTGCAGAAGTGCAATCTGTCCTGAGACGCCCATGATAGCTTATCTTGTAAACTTGAATCTCTGATCCACACAGACAAAATTATTCAGGCCTGGCATGTATTTAAACACCACAAATCTCTCTGGGACCTTTTTTCCCCCAGCTTTGCCCTCGGTCTCATAAACATTTTCTTATCCCCCATGAGCAGGAGCTGACATCCGATGAGTTTTTCATTAATAAGACAGCACTTAATCGCACTATAAACAGGAATAACCCGGAACGACAGTGACAATAATAATCATATTTCTGTGAAGATAAGACAGGGAGTAATAATCTCAGCGTGACACGAACGTAATCCCAGCTCCAGCACATTGTTGGTGAGGATCTGAAACTGACAAATGACAACACAAAGCCCTCATAAATGCTGTGCAACAATTAAACACTGCTAATAAGAAGACATACATGTCAGTGCCATTCGAATGTGGGCTCCAATATACTGGTTTCAAGATACATAGTGACCTTAAGGAAGAAACTGCAGGTGAAAAGGGAAAAATAACTTGTTATTGGCATACTTTCGCAGTTGATTGATTACATTATTACAAATTATTTTGTAAAATGTAATGTTTAAATATACAAATCAGGCATATGTTTAATTATATATATGGAAATAAATATCTTTCTAGCACAAAAAAATCTGAATTTTAGATGAAATCTGGTTTAATTCTTGCTTCGTTTTTAAAACATTACAGTTTTCGGAAAATAATTTTTTTCCAACCCAGGCTCATTCTGATTACGTACTCCTAGGAGCTACGTTTTTGTTTTCGTGAATCCAATGTGTTTGCTTTTTCAGATCTCAAATTTCTCTCGCAAGTGCCATTCGTGCCTGCGGTTCTCACATTAATCCACCAGAGGCCACTGCCAGCTAAATGACGGACCTACTGATCCCAGCAACCTCCTCCTTCCCTAAACCCAACCGATAGTGTTTTTAAAAGCAATCCAGAAAAACAAATGCCCTGTTTTTTTGGCAGCCTGATATTTTTACCACGTTTTTAGATTTTACCACATTCTTGCACTGTTATTTACTTGCTTTTGTTTTTGTCTTACCTGCTTTCTGGAGGTTCTTTGCCGGACTCAAACCCCATCATCATTGTCAGCTCTGCTTTGTGTCTCAAATCTTCTGACGTACGTGGCGAGACACTGTACATAATGGTAAAAGCAGAAAAGCCATCCTTACGGAGGTGAGGGGTCAGCTGGTAAGCGTGAAGAGGAACGGCGTAATATTAGTTTTGAAGATAAAATGCAAGCCATACGTTTCTCTGGCTACATAATTCGTGACCACCAGAAATGTATATATATAACCCAACTATATGTTATTATAGCACCTTCCCAACTTCTGAGATTTGTGAGTACTGTTTGTTTTGTGTTTGATTTGTTTGTAGTACTTTGTACTACTGGCTTGTTTAACCTTGTTTGCCTGTTGACATAGATTTTTTGGATTGTCCCTTAAATGTGGTTGTTTGTTCTGTAAATAGTTTGTAAATAGTGTATATAATATTGGGATAGTAAGGAGTTTGATGCCATTTTATTTGTAAAACCTGTTGACCTCTGTTTTTTTGTTAGATAGGGTAGTTATTGTATTTTTTTCTTTCATTTTTGATCAGATGAGGTTAAGATTTAAAATAAAAAAAGGTTTGTTATTTTAGCCTTGTCAGCTCCTGAATTCAAACCCCAATAAAATTTTGATTTTAGATTTTCTTTGTCTTGTCTTTCATGTTGTGCACCATCCCTAGAAGAGCCTATGTCATTTATTTTCACTGCATAATACAGGAAGTAACGTGAAAGCATAAAATGTTTTTAATCAGGCTCATTATTTATTGAAACATCCTTCTAAAAAACCTTCAGAACACATATATTATTTCATTCATTTTCTTTTCGGCTAAGTCCCTTTATTAATTTGGGGTCACCACAGCGGAATAACCCACCAATTTATCCAGCACATGTTTTACGCAGCGGATGCCCTTCTTGCTGCAACCCATCTCTGGGAAATACCCATACACTCATTCACACTCATACACTACTGACAATTTAACCTGCCCAATTCACCTGTACTGCATGTCTTTGGGCTGTGGGGGAAACCAGAGCACCTGGAAGAAACCTACTCGAACGCGGAAAGAACATGCAAACTCCACACAGAAACGCCAACTGACCCAGCCGAGACTCGAACCAGCAATCTTGCTGTAAGGCGACAGAACTACTGCACCAACATGTCGCCGAGAACACAGATAATAAAAGTTCAAATTATGATAAGTTATAATAACTTTGATTTTATCTAGTGTATGTCAGAGCAGTTGAAATGTATTTATGGCTCAGTGCAGGAGGAAAATAAACACATTTTGAAAAAACAGCCTTTAAATAATATGTATTTTATTTCAAATCTACAATCACAAAAAAAAACAGTGTGACATAAATAACACTTAAAAACACAGCAAATCACCAAATCATTTAATTTATTGGTGCATGAAAAAATGTCTTGCTTTATTTTGCTGAAAGGAAATCTTTAACTGACCCAGGTGAATATAATTCAGATATTAAATAAAAGGCCTCAATCGGACAAAGCATCTCGCCTCGGGTGCTGATATCCTCTGAATGCCTGCTGTCGGGAGTGATTTTGACCACTGCTTGGCAACCAGATAAAACTGATGAGTCGTTTAACCTTGTCTTCTTTCATCTGAAATTGTGCTACTGACAAAGACGTGACTGCAGCATCAGTGCATAAGTCCCATTTTGGGTTGAATTAGAAATGAAGCCAATTTTTTTTTTTTTATCTCTTAATGGAACTTTTAATGTATTATTTTATAGTTTTACAGTTTTTCTCAGTCACTTTGGTGCATTTCTCAAAACACTATTTGCATTTGCACAACAGGTAATGCATTTCTCAAAACAATTAGTCATTTGTTCACATCCTAGTAGCAGTTTCTCATTCCTTCCAACAAATTGTGAATGCTTTTGGACATGCATCAATTGCTTTCATACAACTCTCTGCTGTTTATAACATTATCATTTGCTTATGTCATGTCAGTCAAAATTAACTAAACTTGTGAATGCTGAATAGTCACTCCATATAAAACTAGTCTTCATTTCATTAATTGAGTCATTACAGACAAAAACGTTGAATTAATTGTCAAAATCTGTCAAGCTAATTTTATAAAAAAAAATGTAATCTTTATTTTCCTGAAAATGTCTTCAAATTTGAACAGTTTCATAAATGATTTACAGACGTGTATGTTGTAGGTTCAGTTCCAATATGTAATGCAATATTGTTTACAGTTGTGCTCAGCTCTACCCAAAGGTGGTTTATGTTTGTTGTAAATAAGAGTGTATTTATTCTTTTACACAATGCTGTGAATAAATTAGGATTGTAAAGAGCAAATGCAGTAAAAATGTGAAACATTTAAATACCTCACTAAATGCAGTGATGTCTAACTTCACTGTTGTTTTCAAATGGCTGTGCAAATAGTATATAGTGCTGTCTTGAACGTTTTCAGGAAGTGTCTCCAAAATCTGACTTTTTTGTCAGATTTTGGAGACATTGAAAGATTGTACAGCGTAAACTATCATAATGAAAACATGACAAAGTCATTTGACTATCTTGTTCATAAACAGTGGTGTCAGCACTTTTCATTTTGATGATACTGACACTTTGATTGACATCAATACTTGCATCAATACTGGATAGATAGATAGATAGATAGATAGATAGACAGACAGACAGACAGACGGACGGACGGACGGACGGACGGACAGACAAAGGTGTGTGTGTGTGTGTGTGTGTGTGTGTGTGTATGCGTGTGAACATATGGATACTTTCTCATATCATATATGGAAGTGTATTTGTGTGTTCCCACCAACTCAAGCGAAGCCTTGGATGAAGATGGGATTATGATTGAGATCATTTGCAGTGTGCGGTTACAGGCAGTGTTTTCCGGTGAGGAGCGGCACACTCTCTTGCTGTTTCATTTATTATGCAAATGAAGGCTTCTTTCAGAACAATGAGAACGGCCACAGAGGGGGGCATCATCTGGGTCATGCTGGGTTTTAAAGCTCTTGCTTTTGTTTGCTGTTTGGCATAGCCTTTCTCCATCAGAGGGTCATTAAACAGTAAAGTAGGACATACCGGAGCTCCACCGCAGAGGAAGATGAGCGGCCCGCTGGAGCTCTGCCCAGGTGCTTGAGTGGATGGTTAGAGATCATTCAATTAGCACATGGAGAATTTCATGTAAATCAGTGCTGACATTGTCATCGGGAGCCTCTGAGCTGAGAGGGTGACGGTGTGTGTTCCTGACATTCAGGCGCAGATGCTATTAACCCTCAGCCTGTGCTGCTTCAGCTGTGCTACTGCTAAGAAGTGCCCATCGCTGCATCTCCCCCCCACAAACTGGTCCAGTGAGGCACATTAAACCAGGGTGACAGGTCTGCTGGTCCACAGCCAGGCTAATGGCTACACCGCCTGTGAGCGCAATGCTTTACGCAGAGTGTGTGAAACGCTCAAAACATCCTCCTGTGAGCATCTGAGTCGCCGTCACGCTGAAGTGTTAAAGGGGTAGTTCACATAAAAATATACATTGGCTGTTAATTCACTCACCCTCGGGATATCCAAGAATTTTATTTTTGGTTCATTATTCATTTTCCTTCGGCTTAGTCCCTTATTTATCAGGGGTCGCCACCGTTGTCAACTATTCCTGAACCACAACCCAGTACAGGGAAACACCCATACACTCTCACATTTACACACACTTATACATTATGACAAATTTTATTTACCCTTTTCACCTATAGCGCATATCTTTAGACTGTGGAGGAAACTGGAGCACCAGGAGGAAACCCAAGCGAACATGCAAACCTCACACAGTAATGCCAACTGGCCCAGCCGGGCTTCGAACCATTAACCTTCTTGCTTTTGGTTCGTTGTGATTCATAAAATCACAAAATAAGTATACTGGGTATAGGGAAAAGGAAATTAATACCCCAAACCCTTTTTTTCCTGCATGGGTTAAATCTTATTAAATCTCCACATTGTCTCCATGGGTGTTTGTAGGTCTGTGACAGGAGCTGTACAGGGGTCCCTCAGGGCTTGGTTTTTGGCCCTCTGCTTTTTTAATGTTTATTTCTGTGATTGCTCGGCCTTCATTACTATTTTTAAGCCACCAAAATCAAAATGTTTAGTATGGGTTGTCATTCAGACTGTATTTCTCAGATTAAGACATGAATGAATGAGCATTTCTTCGATAAGTTAAAACTAAA
This sequence comes from Danio rerio, assembly GCF_052040795.2. Lineage (NCBI taxonomy): Eukaryota > Metazoa > Chordata > Actinopteri > Cypriniformes > Danionidae > Danio > Danio rerio. The sequence goes on from NC_141032.1 coordinate 27,712,252, forward strand.
GACATTCTTATCATTTGCCACAATCAATTTTATTTTGTGCCCCAGGGCTCAGTTTTGGGCCCTCTGCTTTTTAAATTTAATTTTTTCACTACTTGGTTTTGTGATTGCTTATTATTTTAACAACCACATTTATCATTCATTCATTTTATTTTCGGCTTAGTCCCTTTATTAATCAGGGGCCGCCACACGGAATGAACCACCAACTTATCCAGCACATGTTATACGCTACGGATTCCCTTCCAGCTGCAACCCATCTCTGAGAAACACCCATACACTCTCATTCACAGACATACACTACGGACAATTTAGCTACTGTAATCCAACTCACCTGTACCGTATGTCTTTGGACTGTGGGAGAAACTGGAGCACCCGGAGGAAACCCATGCGAACACGGGGAGCACATGCAAACTTCACACAGAAATGCCAACTGAGCCAGCCAAGGCTCGAACCAGCAACCTTTTTTCTGTGAGGCGACATCGCTACCCCCTGCACCGCCACACCACCCCACCCACATTTTATACATTAAAAAATCTTCGATATCTATTAGGATTCCTGAGATTAAGACATGGATGAACGATCATTTCCTCTTCCTATAGTGGCAAAATGGAAGACAAGTCTTTTGTTGTCCCTCAGGTCTCAGTTTTTGGGCCTTTTAGTTTTTCATGTTTCTTTTTCAATATTTGAGTATTTTTTTGTGATTGCTTGACCTTTATTATTTTTACCCAAACGTTACGGTATGCAAATTTATATACATTGAACATTTCCTCTGCCTAAATAGTGGCAAAACTAAAGACATACTCATAAGTTGGCATGATAAAATGCTTAAAGGGCACATATTTTACCCCTTTTTTAACGAGATGTAAGAAAAGCCTTTGGTGTGTTTAGAATGTGTCTGTAAAGTTTCAGCTCAAAATAATAATTTTGGTGTCTGAGTATACTGTTTTTGTAGGCTGTGGCTTTAAATGAAAATAAGCTGCTTCTCGCTGCCTAGTGCTCGTGTGTGTTTGCTTCTCATCATGCGTTATGTTAGATAAACAGCACTGTGACAGACTTGGTGACAGACTTGTATGAAGCTGAAATACAGCTTGTTAGTCAAAAATATCAAGTAAGTTTATTTGATGTATTTGTGGTGAAGTTTGTTGAAGCCTTTCTTAAATGATGAGTCACACACAAATGCCGTTTGCAGTACACACACATATGTGTGCGTTTATGGACACCATGCGGCTGCGGTGATTATATCAGAAGAATCACAGTGATTTTACCGTCTTTATTACAAACATGCTGTTTTAAAAATGTTTTTAACTCAGAAAAAATTATAAAAATCGCAGAGATGGAAACAAATATTTTAATGCTAATTTAATTTGAAAAAAAGTTCTGTGGACATGTGTATACAGGTTATTAGAAAAATAAACATGGCACCTGTCAATCAATTCGGTAGGCGGGGAAAACCACACTCTCATGTTGCAGTGGGCCTCAAAATCACTGGGATTTGGATCCTATTTTAACATCAGTAAAAAAAAAAGACACTTTTTTTGTGTTCATATCACTCCAATATGACTGTGGACACACTATACCTACACACAGTTCTGTCCAAACAGCTTACAAAAGCGGATTTTCATCATAGGTGCCCTTTAAAGCTGGCCTTCTTATTCTGCTTGTTGAAGGCTCTTAAAGACCAAGCAATGCATCATTTGATCAGTTTGTTTAAAGTGCTGATGATAATTCTAGACTATGTCCTATGCTACCTTTCTTGGTTGCTGAAAAATTGATAAATTAGTTAGTCATTTCTCTAATGTTTCCAAATCCCCTCTTGACAGACTACAACATGGACAAAATGGGACCAGATCATGTCATAATATTAGACCTATGTCTTTGCATCAGCGACAGGGTTGGTTCTGTTGATTTTAAAATTTAGTTTCTGACAAGTAATACATCGTCCAGGCAAACTTGCAACACTTTCTTCAAAAAATCTTCTTTTCTCTTTTTCCTCGTGTGCCATACAAATTTTTAATTGACATGACGAAGTAAGTTATGTTGAAAATGTTTATTTTCAGGCCTTGAATTACATGTAAGTAATTGAGTATGAATAAATAATTTTATTACTAAAATATTTTGGGCTATATATGTATGTGCTCATCCTCACACAAGGTAAAGTCCTCAGATGAGTGCTGCCTCAAAAAAATTGTTGCTATTCAGACAAACTCCTGCAGGGGGCAGAAGAAAACCAAAAACACACAGTGGAAACATTGAAAATAAACCAGCCTTTACATCCCATTACAGTAAACAAATGGTTTACGAGAGAAAGCAAGTATAGGTACTGACTTTTCAGCTAATGAGCAGTGAAAGTAGGTTCTAACCTTTAAAGGGATAGTTTACCCAAAAATAAAATTCTGTCATCATTTACTGACCCTTCACTTTTTCCAAACGAGTTTGAGTTTTTTTTCTTTTTTTTTTTTTCTGTTGAACACAAAAGGAGACATTTTGAAGAATGTTGGAAATCTATAACAGCTGACTTTTTGTAGTAATTGTTTTTTTTCTACTCTGGATGTTGATTTCCAACAGTCTTCTTTTTGTGCTCAACAGAACAAAAAAACTGATAAAGAAAGTGGTTCAGAACAATAGCATGAGTAAATTATGCAAATGAGTGTGTATGGATGTTTCCCAGAACTGGGTTGCAGCCGGAAGGGCATTCGCTGTGTAAAACATATGCTGGATAAGTTGGCCGTTCAATCCGCTGTGGTGACCTCTGATGATTAAAGACACTATAAGCTTTGTCTTTCGGATAAGACGTTAAACCGAGGTCCCGACTCTCTGTGGTCATTAAAAATCCCAGGATGTCCTTCGAAAAGAGTAGGGGTTTAACCCCGGCATCCTAGCCAAATTTGCCCACTGGCCTCTGTCCATCATGGCCTCCTAACCATCCCCATATTTAATTGGCTTCATCACTGTCTCCTCTCCACTAATCAGCTGGTGTGTGGTGTGCGGTCTGGCGCAAAATGGCTGCCGTCGCGTCATCCAGGTGGATGCTGCACACTGGTGGTGGATGAGGAGATTTCCCCCCCATTGTGTAAAGCGCTTTGAGTGCCCAGAAAAGCGCTATATAAATGTAAGGAATTATTATTATTATTTTAAGCTGAAGGAAAAAGAATGAAGTTTCATTAATTTAATACATGTAGTAAAATTAAAATACACTAAGCCTGGAGGGCTAAAAAGTTTAAATGTAATTGTTGTGATGAGAATTAGCCAGTTTTTAAATATTAATATGGATGGGTACAGATGAATTAAACATTTTAAATAAAATGATATTACCAAAACTAAAAACAACATATTCTTAAAACTTTTTCTTGTACATTTCCAACCATTTCTGAGAAAATTTATTAACATATGTCACAATATGTAATATTGTTCGTTTTAAGTATATTTTTTAGCATATTGTAACTTGTGTGTGACAAAAAAATGTGACAAAATGTAACTAAGACAACATAAAAAAAATAAAATGTACTAAAAAATATATATTACACAGACAGACAGTTTTGCTCTAATATACAGCATTTAAATTCAACAGTTATGTAAATAATAATAATGCTGGTGTGTGATTTTGAAGGTTGATTGAGCTAAAGAGTAAACAGTCTTGTGCTGGAGGTCAGTCTCCATTAGTAAAGGTGGACTAAAGAACTGTCATTGTGGGCTGAACAATTGGTGATGTGGGTGGGTGGTGATTGACAGGGTGGGCCGAGATTGTAATTAGGCAGTCAAGACCCACCCAGACCTCCTGTAGAGACAGGATTGCTTTTCTGGTCACACATATGCTTGTGCATTGAGGATATTTTAATTTGGCAGTACTGACACTTATTGACCTTATTCCACTAAAAAGCACTAATAATAAACTGAAAAGCATTCATTTCATTTTTTAAAGTCTTTAAAGAGACTGCTGGGATATATTTGTTATTCAAACTTCATTAAAATATCATTTAAACTTTGCTTAAACATCTAATATAGACAATAATGCCTTCTAGTGTCTAATTGTCAGTTTCTACTTTATAAATAAGTAAAAATGTTTAGTAAAATTGTAAAATTCTCTACCTTTAGGTTGTGTAACTAATATTGTTTCTGTAGTGTTATAAAGTGGATTTACAATACATGCTGTCTGAATTTTATACAATAAAAACAATCAAGCTTATATACAGTATAAAGTGAAACTATAATCTTTTAAAATGTGCATTTAAAATGCTTTAAAAGTATTTATTATTGACTGATAAATTGCTGCCACTTGCACATTGCATATAAATAGTCTGCTGTAGTGTTACGAAGATCCCACCAATCATTTGATCAATATTTCATCTTGTTGCATATTTTTGCTCAGTTTAGAATCAAATTTACTTCAGTGTTTTGATATTCGACATATGCAAACTTTGTTAATGCTTTATTGAATATTTGTAAATTAAAATAAATTAAAAAAGGAGCCATTCAGTGCTCATTACAAACAACTTATGCACAAGCAGAGAAACATAATGTACAAATGTACAGAAGGCGTTCATTGTCATTATTACAACTACTAAACACACATGACAAAAACACACATGAAAGTAAAGCGGTCAAACTGGGGCCTATTCCATAAATCAAGCTTAGAGAAAAAGCTAGGCTTATTTTGCTAAGTCAGGTTTATTAATGGCGGATTCGATTTAAAATTTCGATCACTGATCAAATTTACGATAGTTTAAACTCAGTTACTCTGGCAACTTATGATGGTAAACTAGCCTGGTCCTGGGCAGGTTAACTCTCAGGCTAAGTCTTAAGTTCAAGCTTAATCAAGGTAATATTACCATTCGCCTGCTGTAATTTGATGCCATTTGAATTCACTTAACCTCTTAATAATGCTTAAAGCTTTATAGTCACTTAGTATATATGTATGTATGTATGTATATATATATATATATATATATATATATATATATATATATATATATATATATATATATATTAGGGGTCTAACTGTTCAAAAAAATCACAGTTCGGTTCGATAAGACACAGTCACGGTTCGGTACGTTTTCGATACAGCAAAAAAAGAAAAAAGCCAGAGGATTTCTCTGATTTTAATTTTTTTAATGTATTAAAACTAACATTATAAAAGTATGATCCTGTGTTTTTTTTTCTTTTACTTTAAACCGTGATCGAGCTATACTTCTGGGGTTTCTGCTAACAGCAAATTAAACAAATCCTTCTTTATACTCAAAACCATAAAGCTTCCT